>NC_061122.1:191400519-191426506 GCF_002878395.1 Capsicum annuum
TTTGAATCTTGAATAAATTTGCAGAATTTATTCAAGATTCAAAGTTCCTAGTTCAAGAACTTCAAGAACCTCCAAAGTTCACCATTAATTCTGCAAATTTATTCAAGATTCCAAGTTCCTAATTCAAGAACTCCAAGAACCATCATTCAAAGGCACGATTAACATCTCAAAAATGAGTATCGATCTAAAGTTCATCATTCTAGGTATGTGGGGTTTTTCCACAAGAACTCTCTTTCGTTCTTGTGCCCAAAAGTAATTTTCTTTACAAAGGCATGATTTTTATTTGATTTTTATGAATTTGAAACATAAACTCATATCTTATGATGATTATTATGAAATCTTGATGTTTATGATTTTGAAAGATGAATTTACATGTGTGGTGATATAAAGCATGAATCTTGAACGATATTTATCATGATTTTGATATTTGGGTTGTGAATCCCCATTGGAAATTGTTTTTTTGAAAGTGAGTGTTATAAGCACGTTGATATTGAATATTTGAGATATTTTGAATTATTTGACCTTTTGTTCTTAATGGAGTTGTTTTGAACTCGAGTGTGAAAGAAATCCACAACGTGGTTGATTTTGATAGATGGGAAGCGTGATGGCTCCCGATGTATAGTTATATATTACTGAAATTATTTTATTGTGGATTGTCTTTGAAATGATCTGAGCTAAGTCTGGGAGAAATCTTTAGCACTGAGTGGGAGGTATAAAGAGACCTTACTTCCCTTGAAATACATGCCCCCGTAGGAGTAAGCCTGAGTCTGATTTATATAGTGATCACTAGTTTGTATGGATTTGATATCGATAGTCCTACTCCGATGGCAAGGATAGGACGGATCTCCCCAACGTGGGTTGTACGTTGGACTCCATGTAGCTCACATGGTTTATGTCGGTTATAGGATCTCCCAGTGTGTGTGTGTTTCCTTGTATCTATGGTGAATGGTGAAGTGATTTGAAAGTGGAATTGTGAAAGTTATTCTTTCGAAAGATTTAAATGATATTTACATTATGAGAATTGATATTCTTGATAAACTAAAAGTGATTGACAAATTATATGATGAATCACATGTGTTATTATACTTATTTCATCCTCTCATGATTATGATGATTTTCTTCGGGCTATGTTGGTTTCACGAAATTGTTTACAGTTGATAACTGAGTATGAGTCAGTTGGGGCATGTCTCAGTGGCTCGCTGGTTTTATTGATTTTCTTAGAGGCTAGTCAGACTGGTATAGATGTTGGGAGTTGACTAATAAGTCGTATTTTGTTATCTTTCTAAAATTCTTTTATTCTTGGATGATGATTACTCTGTTGATATTTCAGGGTTATTTATGAAAACCCCGTTGATTTGTGTTGAACTGAATGAAAATGGCTCAAAGGGTTAGCTTGGGGCTACTCGTAGCCTCAAGCACCGTGTGACGCTCCTGCACCCGTTTTTGGGGTGTTATATGGGGCCATGTTAATGCTAGCATAGTAACTGTTATTGTAGGCAAACTCAATCAACGACAAATGCTCATCCCAACTACCTTTGAAATCAAGAACACAAGCCCTTAAGATATCCTCTAAGGTCTTAAAGGTCCTGTCTACTTGACCATCTGTCTGTGGATGAAAGGCTGAACTGAGATGAACTTGGGTACCAAGACCCTTCTAAAAGGCTTTCCAAAACAAAGAGGTAAACTGAGTAACCCTATCTAAGATGATGGAAAAAAGAACTTCATGCAATCTGACTAACACTCTGATATACAATTTAGCATAATCTTCAGCTGTGTAGTACATGTGAACTGGCAAGAAATGAGCTTATTTAGTCAATTTGTCTACTATAAGCCAAATCAAATCACGTGACGATGCAAATGGGGTAATCCAATCACAAAGTCCATATTCACCTCTTCCCAATACCAAGTGGGAATACCAAACTCTTGCAATGTTTCACTAGGTCTTTGGTGCTATACTTTAACCTGTTGACAAACTGAATACTTAGCTACGAACTCTGGAATATCCTTCTTCGTACCACTCCACCAATAGACATTCTGTATATCGTAGTACATCTTGGTGGCTCCCAGATAGATAGAATAACACACACCATACTCTTCTTCTATAATTCGTTGCTTCAAATCATCAACACATGGCACACACAATCTACTCTGGTATCGTAACACACCATATCCCCCTTGGGAGCAAACTTCTATATTTTGGTCTTTAACTGAATCCTTCAGTTTGACTAAACTAGGATACCTATCCTGTTTCTCTTTCACTTCAGAAACTAGAGAAGATTCTAAACTACTCTGAACCCAAACATTTCCTTTAGCTGAGTCAACAAAGCTCACACCCAATCTAGCTAACCGGTGAACTTCCTAAACTAGTTCTTTCTTATCATTTTCCACATGAGCAACACTGCCCATAGACAATCTCTGAAGGGCGTCTGCTACTACATTAGCCTTTCCCAGATGATACAACACACTCATATCATAGTCTTTCAACAATTCTAACAACCTTCTTTGATGAATATTTAAATCCCTCTGAGTGAACACATACTACAAACTTTTTTGATCTGTAAACACATTAACATGCACCCCATAAAGATAGTGCCTCCAAATTTTCAATGCAAGCACAACAGCAGCTAACTCAAAATCATAAGTAGGGTAGATTTTTTTGTAAGGCTTAAGCTGTATAGAGGCATAGGCTATGACTTTACCTCTCTACATCAACACACAACCAGAACCAACTCTAGATGAATCACAGTGTACAATGAATCCACCTGTACCATCAGGTAGTGAAAAACTGGGGTTAAAGAAAGTCGAGTCTTCAACTCCTAAAAACTCTTCTCATAGGAATTTGACCACTGAAACTTAACTTTCTTCTAAATTATTTTGGTCATAGGAGATGAAATAGACGAAAACCCCTCAATAAAACATCTATAATTGCAAGCTAAACCCAGGAAACTTCTAATATCTGATAGAGAAATGGGTTTAGGCTAGTTCCTCACCACTTCGGTCTTTTGGGGATCAAATCTAATGTCATTACTGGAAACAATATGACCAAGAAAAGCTACTAACCTTATCCAAAATTCATATTTGTTGAATTTGGTGAACAACCGGTGATCTCTAAGAGAGTGCAACATAATTCTTAGATGGTCTGCATGATCATCCTTACTATGGGAATAAACAAAGATATCATCGATAACGACTATGATAAACATGTTGAGGTACTATTTGAACACACAGTTAATTAAATCCATGAAGGTTGTTGGGGCATTATTTAGATCGAAGGACATGACTATAAACTCAAAATAACCATAACGGGTTCTGAAAGCTATCTTTGGAATATCACACTCCCTTACTCTATGCTGATGAAAGATAGATCTAAGGTATATCTTTGAGAAATAACTTAAACCTTGGAGTTGATCAAATAAATCATCGATTCTAGGAAGAAGATATTTTTTTTCGACTATGACTTTATTCAGCTGGATATAGTCAATGCACAATCACAAAGAACTATCTTTCTTTCGCACGAATAGGACAGGAGCATCCCATAGAAAGACACTAGGCCTTATGAAACCTTTATCTAAAAGATCCTTAAGATGCTTTTTTAACTCCTAAATCTCAGCTATAGCCATACGATATGGAGGAATAGAAATGGGCTGAGTATCTGAGAGAAAGTCAATACCGAATTCTATTTTCCTATTGGGTGGTACCCCTAGAAAATCTTTGTGAAAGACATTAGGAAACTTATTGACTACACTGACAGAATGAGCTGTTGGAGTCTCAAACTTAGTTTCATTGACCTGAACTAAATGTTAGATACACCCTGTTGAGATCAACTTCCTAGATTTAAGGTAGGATATGAAATGACACTTTAGAGACACTGAATTACCTTCCCACTCAAAGACTGGCTCATCTGGAAACTGAAACTTCACCACTCGGGTGCGATAATATATAGATGCATAACAAGAATGGAGCCAATCCTTACCAAGAATAAGATCAAAGTAAACCATGTTAAACTTTATCAAATCTGCTAACATAGTCTTATGAATGACAGTAATAGAACACTTTCCATAGATCTATTTAGCAATGACTGACTCACCCACTATGGTAGAAACCAAGAAGGATTAGGGATCTTTTCAGGACTTATTTTAAAATTTACTGCAACTAATGGGGTCACTTAAGAGAAACTCAACCTGGGGTCCAACAACACATAAATATCAAGATGAAAGACACAAAGCATAACAGTAACAACATCTAGTGAGCTCTCATGCTCCTGACGGGATGGTAAAGCATTGAACTAATTCTGGCGCTAATCGCCATCGGTACTGAATGATACGCCCTGAGCTAGGATTGGATGACTTATAGGATATGGTGAACTAGTATCCTGAGTATGGGGATGAATATCCCTTCTTTAGTTCTTAGCATACATGCACTCCTTGATACCATAGCCCAACTGACCATATCTAAAGCAACCTTTTTGACCCAACAAGCATTCACCAGGATGATTCTTACCACATCTAGCATATGAGGGATAACTAGGCCTTCTACCTATACTATTCTGAGATCTAGACATAGATGTCTTACCCCACTATTCCTGCTTAGTTATTGGTGAAGAGGCACTAGCTGGAAATAGAGAAGGAAAAGACGGACGACTCTAAAACTGCGAATGATTTCCCCTTGCAGACCATGACTGCCCATACTCAAACTGCCAGTTCTAGCCTTCTTATTACTCCTATCTCTTCCATGAGTCATCAATCTAGTAAAATCCATGTCTCCAATAAGCATGGAGGTCCTACACTCCTTAACTACCCATCTAAACACTCCGGTAATAAACTTACTCATACTATACCTAGTGTCAGCTATCAACTCAGGAGCATACTTAGGTAAATAGTTGAACTTAAGGCATTGCTCCTTCACTATAATTGAGCCTTGCCTCAGTTTTATGAACTCCTCAATTATGTCTTTCTACAACTCATGCAAAAAGAATATGTCTAGAAAAGCATCCTGAAATACCTGCCAACTCATAGGAGTTGCATTCTTACCCCTACCTTTCTTCCACTTAACAACCCATTCATAAATAATATCTTTCAGCCTATATGAAGCTAATTCCACACTCTTCTTTTAGCAATATGCATAAATTGGGTGATATTTTTCACCTCATCAAGATATAACTATGGGTCCTTACTACTTTTGACCCAAAAAATTCAAGCGGATTTATTCTCATGAAGTCACAAAGTCTGGATACAACTAAATCACCCTCTTGCTTACATGAAATTATAGCCTAATTTTTAGCCTGAACATTAGCAGTCACAGCTTAAGCTAACACCTAAAAGGCAGCCCAAAATCTGACGTAAGACATATTCTCATTCAGAGGATCAACAGGCTGGGGTGGCTGGTTATTATTCATATGGGCATTAGCTTTATGAGGAGGCATGTTCTATCATGAAAGATCATGATTTAATAGCAGATAGAGATAGCTGTAAGAATGATGGATTATGATAGAAATAAGTGATTTTCCTAAAAACATCCCGTAGCCTCTCACTTACAAATGTGGCGCGCTTCACACCCATGATCAAGACTCAATGTAACATGGCTTGTCTGACTCCCTAGGAATCTCTAAACCTTATGCTCTAATACAAAGTTTATAACTCATCAAAACCTAGTATCGAGATGTCACACGGTGCTCAAAACTACGAGTAGACTCAAGCTAACCCTGTAAGCCTGCTATTAAGACTATACCTCATATTAAAGGAATTTAATCAGATAGAAATGATAAAATACTAAGCATTATCGAAACTGTCTAAGATAAACTGAATATAGAGTATGGATAACTAACACTGAAAGTCTGAATATAGTAGCTAGTAGTCCGACAAGCCTCTACTACTAAGGAACTAAAGAGTCATAGGGACAAATCCCCAACTGACTCAGACTAAACGGAAAGAAACTACTCAAATACTATGAAAGATGGAAATCTAGATAAATAGGCCCTCAAACTGTGAGGACTTACCAACCGTTGGGATATAGATAAAGATGTCCAAAATCACTCATGCTGCTGAGAATGATCACCTGAACCTACATCCTCTAATAATGTAGCACATAAACGTATATATGGATCAGTACTTTAAGGATGTACTAAGTATATAGGGGTGAATGCGGAAGTAAAAGTAATATCTCAATGTTATAAAAATTCATAGAATGTGCATGCTTATGTAATGACTCACATAGCTGGGATAACGAAAAGCTAAAAATCATAAATCATGAATAATAAAACATACTGCATAAATCTGGTGAGCCATCATATTTAAAGTCTGAAAGCTGAATTGCTATCTATCATTCTTTTCTATTAAACTGTAGGAAAAATAATTTTAAAAACTATTCTAAAGATCTTTACTGTTAGGGAAATTCTTTTAAAAGCTTTTCTACTAGTCATTACTAGTAGGGAAATTTACTCAAAACCTGTTTATTTACCTTTACTAGGAGAGAGGTTCTTCTAATCGACATAAACCATATAAGTTTTAATGGAGTCTAACGTCTCTTTCCCCTAAGGGGAAAACCTTATGTTTGGTAGAGGTATGATACTCTTACCAAGGAGTATAAATTTAGCTAAGTGATCACATCTATAATTGTCATCGATATAGAAATAGGAATGTTGAATCTGTACCTACGTTGGCTCATAGTTTTAGGAAAGTAGGATGCCTTAAACCCATACTTTTCACTCGGTGCTAAATACTACTTCCTTTAATATGAATGCTTATTCTATAGGAAATCCACTTTTTAAATGTCATAATATTTCATACTGAAAGCTAACTGTGTATCTGTTCATTCAAAACTGAATTTAAGCTATAAGTTGGATTCCATATCTTAGCTAAAGATCAAAAGATCAAATCTTTATTCAAAGCAGTTTATAAACATATCATGGGATGCTTAAAAGCATAATCATTCTTGAAATAGTAATATTCAACTAGGACTTGATAACCTATGCATCAATTTCATGTTAAATCATCATAAAGTTCATGCTTGATAATGAAAATATTCATAATTCAACTCAAAATTTGGAAAATATGGTCCTACGCATGAATTTATGGAAGAAGACATGTAATTCAACACCTAATTTACTTGAAATCTCAAAATTTTCAATTAACAACAAATGGGTATGAACTCTAAATTAAAATTCATGTAAATTCATGTGAATTTATAATTAAAAACTAGTTTTGGGCACAAGGAAGAAAGATTTATCCTTGTTTGAAATCCCAAGTACCTTAATTGATGAAATTGTATAAAAAGCTTGATCTTGAATTCCTAATTGTGCTTTTGAAAATGACCTCTTGAAGTTCTTGAATTGGGAACCTTTAATTTTAAGCTATCTTGGAAGAACAATGGAGTAAACTGGATTTCTTGGAGATTAAGTTTTGAGCTCTAGGGTTCTCTTGGAGATTAATTTGATGAAAAGTCAGCATAGAATGCTTAAAATAAGATTAATCTTCTGTTTTACACAATTTGGGGGCTTGGGAAAATACCAAACTACCCCTTAAAAATAATTTTGGAAATTGGAAATCTCAATTTGACCACCCACCGTGATGTGCCATTATCACGGTCGCTGACTAGAAATTGACAACTGGGAAGTGGAAAATCAGCCTGACGCAGAGCTATCGCGGTAAGCTACTGAAATGCCATTTAGACCATCGCCGCGATGCGCCACCATCTTTGTGATCCACTGGATTTTCTCAATTGGGAAATGGAACTTCACCGCGATGCGGGCTAATCGTGATGGTTCACTAGAATTTGAAAAATGTCATTTGCATGTCACCGTGATGCGGTGCTGCCCATTTTGACATTGTCTCCACTAAAAATGCAATAACTTCTCAATCGAGTATCTGATTGAGGCAAAATTTATATCGTTGGAAACCTGAGTCAATTATCTATACATTAATAGGTTTAGAGCTTGAAAATTCTACTTGTTTCAAGATTTATTCATTTTTTAAGCTAATCCTTGATATTCTAGGAGCTAAATTTATCTAGGAAAAGTATGAGGTATTACATTATCTCTTCCTTGGGAACATTCATCCTCAAATAAGACTAGTTAAGTTAAAAATATTGACGAACTAAGGTTATATGCTGGCATGCATAACTGAAACAAGCTGTAAGACTGAATCTAGAATATATTGAGCGATTGAGCTAATTTGCGAGTGCATAAATTTATATGAAGATAACTATATGGCTGAATCTTAGACTATAAGGGAACTGAATTAAGGAAGATTGTAAACTTCGGCTGAATATGAATTTGTGGAGAAGAGATGAGGATACTTGGTACATATCTCTGCTTCTATTTCCCTAGTAGTACCCTTAACGGACTGATTTCGCCACAGAACTTTAACCAAGGGATCGTCTTTTTTCCTCAGTGTACAAATCTGATGATCAAGGATCTCTACTGGAACTTCTTCGTATAAAAGGCTATTTTGAATATTTGTGCCTTCAAGAGGAACTACAACAGCTAAATCATCCATGCACTTCTTTAATAAGGATACATGGAACACTAAATGAACTGAGGATAAGTCTGCGGGTAGCTCAAGCTCATACACTACTTTTCCAACATGATTCAAAATCCTGTAGGGGTTTACATATCAGGGACAAAGCTTCCCTTTTTTGCCAAATTTCTTCACTTTCTTTATGGATGTAGCTTTCAAATACACAAGGGCATCTACTTCAAACTCAAGATCTCTCCTTCTTACGTCTTCCTATGATTTTTGATGACTCTAAGCTACTTTCAATCTTTTTCAAAACAACTGAAATTTCATCACAGCTTCAAACACCATATTTGGTCTAATCAAAGCGGCCTCACCCACTTCGAACCAATTGACTAGTGAGCTATACCTCCGCCCATAAAGAGGCTCAAATGGGACCATGTGAATGCTAGCATGGTAACTGTTATTTTAGGAAAACTCAATCAACAGCAAATGCTCATCACAACTACCTTAGAAATTGAGAACACAAGCCCTCTACATATCAACTAAGGTGTGAATGGTCCTCCCTGCCTGACCATCTATCTACGGATGAAAGGCTGAACTAAGATAAACTTGTGTACCAAGACCATTCCCAAAGGCTTTCCAAAACTGAGAGGTAAACTAAGTACCCCTATCTGAGATTATGGACAAATGAACTCTATGCAATCTGACTAACTCTCTAATATGCAACTTAGCATAATCTTCAGCTGTGTAGCACATGTGAATCGGTAAGAAATAAGTTGCTTTAGTTAATTTTTCTACTATAACCCAAATCAAATCATAATGACACCGCAAATAGGGTAATCCAGTAACAAAGTACGTAATTACCTCTTCCCACTTCTAAGTTGGAATACCAAACTCTTGCAATGTGCCACCAGGTCTTTGGTACTCCACTTTAACCTGTTGACAAACTGAACATTTAGCTACAAACTCTGTAATATCATTCTTCATACCACTCTACCAATAGACTTTCGTAGATCACGGTATATATTGGTGGCTTTCGAATGGATGTAATAATGTGCACTATATGCTTCTACCATAACTCGTAGCTTCAAATCATCAATACATGGCACACACAATCAACTCTGGTATTACAATACACCATCTCCCCCTTGGTAGAAAACTTGTACCTTTTGGTCTTTAACTAAACCCTTCAGTTTGACAAAACTAGGATCCCTATCCTGTTTCCCTTTTACTTCAGATACTAGAGAAGATTCTAAACTACTTTGAACCCAAACATTCCCTTCAGATAAGTCAACTAACCTCACACCCAATCTAGCTAACCGGTGAACTTCCTAAACTAGTTCTTTCTTAACATTTTCCACGTGAGCGACACTGCCCATAGATAGTCTACTAAGGGCATCTGCCACTACATTGGCCTTGCCCAGATGATACAACACACTTATATCATAGTCCTTCAATAATTCTAACTACCTTTTCTAATGAAGATTTAACTCCCTCTGAGTAAACATATACTGCAAACTTTTGTGATCCATAAACACATCAACATGCACCCCATAAAGATAGTGCCTCTAGATTTTCAAGGCAAACATAACAGAAGCTAACTCAAGATCATGGGTAGGGAAGTTCTTTTCATGAGGCTTAAGCTGTCTAGAGTCATAGACTATGACTTTACCTCTCTGCATCAATGCACAACCCAAACTAACTCTAGATGCATCACAGTATACAAAGAATCCATCTGTACCATTAGGTGGTGCTAAAACTAGGGCTGAAGTAAGTTGAGTCTTCAACTCCTGAAAACTCTTCTCACAGGAATCTAACCACTGAAACTTAACTTTTTTCTATATTATTTTAGTCATAGGAGACGCAATGGATGAAAACCCCTCAACAAACCATCTATAATAGCCAGCTAAACATACAAAACTTTTAATATTTGATGGAGAAATGGGTCTAGGACAATTCCTTACTACTTCGGTCACTTGGGAACTCTAATGCCATCACTGGAAACAATATGACTGAGAAAAGCTATTGAACTTAGCCAAAATTTATATTTATTGAATGTGGTGAACAACTGGTGATCTCTAAGAGTTTGTAACATAATTATAAGATGGTTTGCATGATCATCCTCACTACAGGAATAGACTAGGCTATCATCGATAAAGACTATGAAAAATATGTGTAAGAACTATTTAAACACACAGTTCATTAAGTCCATGAAGGCTGCTGGGAGTTAGTTAGCCCGAAGGACATGACTAGAAACTCAAAATGACCATAACGGGTTCTGAAAGTTTTCTTTGGAATATTAGATTCCCTTACTCTAAGTTGATGATAGTAGATCTAAGGTTTATCTTTGAGAAATAACTTGCACCTTGGATTTGATCAAATAAATATTTGATTCTATGAAGAAGATATTTGTTTTTGACTATGACTTTATGCAGCTAAT
Organism: Capsicum annuum; assembly: GCF_002878395.1. Classification (NCBI taxonomy): domain Eukaryota; kingdom Viridiplantae; phylum Streptophyta; class Magnoliopsida; order Solanales; family Solanaceae; genus Capsicum; species Capsicum annuum. Next base: position 191,411,413 of record NC_061122.1, read on the forward strand.
GATACTCAATGCACATTCACAAAGAACTATCTTTCTTTCGTACGAATAGGATGGAAGGGACCCATGGAGAGACATTGGACCTTAGGAAACCTTTATCTAAAAGATCCTTAATATGCTCTTTTAAATTTTTAAATTCAACTGGAGCCATACAATATAGAGGAATAAAAATGGGCAAATTATCTGGGAGAAGGTCAATACCAAATTCTATTTCCCTATCAAGTGGTACCCTTGGAAAATCTTTGGGAAAGACATCAACAAACTCATTGACTACACTGACAGACTAAACTGTTGGAGTCTCAGACTTAGTGTCTTTGACTCGAACTAAATAATAGATATACACTTTTGAGATCAACTCCCTAGCTTTAAGGTAGGATTTGAAATGACTCTTTTGAGAAACTGAATTACCTTCCCACTTAAAGACTAGCTTATCTGAAAACTAAAACTTCACCACTTGGGTGCGACAATCTATGGATTCATAACAAAAATGGAGCCAATCCATACCAAGAATAAGGTCAAAGTCAACCAAGTATAACTCTATCAAATATTCTAACATAGTTTTATGAAAGACAGTAATAGGGCACTTTCTATAGATTTGTTTGGCAATGACTAACTCACCCATTAGGGTAGAAACCGAGAAGGAATCAGGGATATTTTTAGGACCTATTTAAAAATTTATTGCAATAAATGGGGTCACATAAGAGAAACTTAACCTGGGGTCCAACAACACATAAATATCAAGATGAAAGACACAAAGCATACCAGTAACAACATCTGGGGGGCTCTCCTGCTCCTAATGGGATGACAAAGGATAGAACTGATTCTAGCACTGACTGCCACCGGTACTAGATAATATGCCCTAAGAAGGGATTGGGTGACCTATAAGAGCTGGTACACTAGTAGCGCGAGTCTAAAGATGAACATCCCTTTTTCCTTTCTTAGAATACAAGTACTCTATGATACTATAGCCCAAATGACCACATCCAAAGCAACCTTTCTAACACAATAAGCATTCACCAGGATGATTCTTACCATATCTAGCATATAAGGAATAACTAGGCCTTCCACCCATACTATTCTGAGATCTGGACATCAAAGTCTTACCCCACTGTTTTTGCTTAGTTCTGGGTGTAGGGGCACTCGCTAAAGATGGCACTGGAAAAGGAAGACAACTCTAAAACTACAAATTATTTCCCCCTACAGATCTTGACTGACCATACTTAAACTGCCCAGTTCTAGCCTTCTTATTACTTCTATCTCTTCCCTTCTACTTTTCTGCCTTAATTTGTTAGGCATAAGTAATCAATATAGTAAGATCAATGTCTCCAATAAGCATGGCAGTCCTACACTCCTTTACTACTGATCCAAATACTTTGGCAATAAACTTACTCATACTAGACCTAGTGTCAGCTATCAACTCTGGAGCATGCTTAGATAACTGGTTGAACGTAACCTAGTACTCTTTTACTGTCATCGAGCCCTACCTCAGGCTTATGAACTCCTCAATCTTGGCTTCCTGCAACTCATGTGGAAAGAACCTATCTAGAAAAGCATCCTGAAACACCTGCCAACTCATGGGAGTTGCATTCTCACCCCTACTTTTCTTCCACATAACAACCCAATCATAAACAATATCCTTCAGCCTATAATAAAACAATTTTACACTCTCCTCTTCAGTAATATGCATAACTTGGGTGATTTTCTTCACCTTATCATAATATAAATGTGGGTCCCCACCTACCTTTAACCCAAAGAATTCAGGCAAATTTATTCTTATAAAGTATTGCTACAGCTAAATTACCCTCTGATTGATGCAAAACTGTAGCCTGATTATTGTCCTAAAAATTAGTAGTCACATCTTGAGCTAACGCCTAAAAGGCAGCCCAAATTTTGGCATGAGTCATATTCTCATTCACAGAATCAACAGGCTGAGGTGGCTGGTTATCATTCTTATGGGCATTAGCTCTACGAAGAGGCATGTTCTATCATAAAAGAGCATGAGTTAATAGCAGATAGAGGTAGTTGTAAGCACAATGGATCATGAAAGATAGAGGCAATTTTCCTAAAAATGTCCTATAGTCTCTTGCTCATAAATATGGTGCACATCACACCCATGATCAAGACTCTATGTAACGCAACTTGTCTAACTCCCTAGGACTCTCTAAACCTTAGTCTCTAATACCAAGTATGTAACTCTCCAAAACCTCATCCCGATACATCACACGGTGCTCAAGGCTATGAGTAGTCTCAAGCTAACCCTGTAAGCTTTCTACAAAGTCTATAACTCATATTAAAGTAATTTAATTAGATAGAAATGCTAAAATACTAAAAATTATAAAAATTGTCTAAGATCAACTGAATATACTATTTGGATAACTAATACTAAAAGTCTGAATAAATAGCTAGTAGTCCGACAAGCCTCTACTACTAAGTTACTAGAGAGTCATTGGGACAAACCTTCAACTGACTCAGACTAAAGTGAAAGTAACTACTCAAATACTATGCAAATGGAAATCTAGATAAATGAGCCCTCAAACCATAAGGACTCACCAACTGTAGGGATGTAGATAAAGATGCCTGAAATCTATCACGTTTCTGAGACTGAGCACCTGAACCTACATTATGAGACAATGTATCACATAGACGTATATGTGGATCAATATATTAAAGATGTACTAAGTTTATGGGGGTGAATGCATAAGTAAAAGTAATATCTCAATGTTATTAAAATTCATAGAATATGTAATCTGAAGATCTTTGATCTTAGGGAAATTCTTTCAAAAGCTTTTCTACTATTCTTTACTAGTAGGGAAATTTACTCAAAAGCTATTTATTTAGTTTTACTACCAGGGAGGTTCTATTAATCGACATAGACCATATGAGTTATCATGGATTCCAACGTATCGTTCCCCTAAGTGAAAAACCTCACGTTAGGGAGAGGTGTCATACTCTTGCCAAAGAGTATAACCTGAGCTAAGTGATCACATCTGTAACTTTCATCCATATTAAAATAGGAATACTGAATCTGTACCTACATTGGCTCATAGTTCTAGGAAAGTATGATGTGCTAAACCCACACTTTCTGCTCGGTACTAAATACTATTCCCTTCAATTTGTATGCTCATTCTATAGGAAATCCACTTTTTAAAAGTCATAATATTTCATACTGAAAGCTAATTATGTGTCTGTTTATTCAAAACTAAATTTAAACTGTAAAGTGGATTCCATATCTTAGGTAAAGATTAAAAGATCAAATCTTTATTCAAAGTTGTCTATAAACATATCATGGGATGCCTAAAAGCATAATCATTCTTGAAATAGCAATATTCAACTAGGGCTTAGTAACCCATGAATCAGTTTCATGTTTAATCATCATAAAGTTCATGCTTGATAGTGAAAATATTCATAATTTAACTCAAAATATGGAAAATATGGTCATATGCATGAATTTATGAAAGTAGACATGTATACATATTGATATGTCTAGAGCTTGAAAATTCTACATGAATAAAGAGTTATTCATTTTTGAAGCTAATACTTCGCATTCTAGGAGCTAAATTTAGCTAGGAAAAGTACTAGGTATTACATCAGGCAGAGAGGACCATTCAGACTCTAGAAGATATGTTAAGGGCATGTGTTCTTGATTTCAAAGGCAGTTAGAATGACCACATGCAGTTGATCGAGTTTGCCTACAATAACAACTACCATTCTAGTATTCAGATGGCCTTCTTTGAGGCTCTTTATAGGTGGAGATGTAGATCACCCATCAGTTTATTTGAAGTGGGTGAGGCCGCTTTTATTAGACCAAATATGGTGTTTGAAGCCATGGATAAAGTTCAGTTTATTTGAAAGAGATTGAAAGCAGCTCAGAGTCATCATAAAATTTATACAAATGTAAGAAGGAGAGATCTTAAGTTTAAAGGTGATAATATTTTGTACTTGAAAGTTTCACTTGTGAAGGGGGTGAATAGATTTGGAAAAAAAGGGAATCATGTACTTTAGAGATAAGATACAGGCACAACTGCTCCTTATTGAGAACTTGCAATTGAGAGAGTGGCTATTTAATTTTATTTTTTCCAGGTGAAGACAACATCACCTAAGAAATACTGTGTCTGGCCTAATATAGGTGTTTTCAAACCAAAGTCAACATATGACTTCACAGGTATATATAGCAGTCCTCTAAGCTTGCATTGCAACTGCATCTCAAGAAAAAGTCAGTATCAGAAACTAAAAAATATAGGTTTGACTACGGTCTTAATCAACCAGTACAGAGATAAAGTTTGACATGATTTTGCTTTGTTGGACTAGTTTTACTTTATAGCATTTGAATTCACGCTCAAATATAAGATAAATACTCTTTTCAGGGTCAAATTTGGCTGGACATATTTTGTAAACTCATCTTGATAGGTCAAATCACCAGAACCCTAAACTACCAATCTCAACAATGATCATTTTAGGGAGAAAAGTTAATAGAGTAAAACTTCCTCTCATATGTTGCTAATCTCCAGACATTTACATGTATTTCACTAAAAAAATTCAGAAAGCAGAAGCACTAATAAAAGCTACATATGTTTACTGCTATGTCTTTCGCCATTAAACTCATAACTGAATTACTCACTTGAAAGAAGTGACTTTATCATTGTTAATGAATTAGACCAGTAAGGGAAACTATATATACCTATGAAGTCATATGTTGACTTTGGTTTGACAACACCTATATTAGGTCGGACATAATATTTCTTAGGTGATGTTGTCTTTACCTAGAAAAAAATAAAGTTGAATGACCACTCTACCAATCACAAGTTCTCAGCAAGGAGCATTTGTGCAAGTATGTCATATCTAAAATGCTTATAGTAGAAGGCTTATAGGGTTAGGTTAAGGCTACTCGTAGTCTTGAGCACCATGTGATGCCTCGGGAGCTATTTTTGAGGTATTACATATTCTTTGTTATTTTATTCATTGCTCACAGTAGGTACTAACATGGGTTAACTTATGGTCCTTCAGGGATATAGGCATCGTGTGGCATCTTAGGTGTACTCTTGGGGTTTTACAAACTTGGTATTAGATCCTAAAGTTTTAAAGTATCCTAGGGAGACTAAAAGTTACATTGAGTAAAGTCTTGTGTATGGGTGTGAAGCGCGCCATACTTATGGGCAAGAAGCTACAAGACGTTTTAGGAAAAGTTTACCTTCTTTGAGTTTTCATGTCATGCGATGGAGCATGATCTCAAATTCAACACTCTTTATGATCCACTGTTCTTTCTATTTATAGGGCGTGCCTTCTAGAAAGACTAATGGAAGGAGAAACAAAAATTAAGTCGTACCTTCACTTGTTTAGAAAGATCCCCTGAATGAGTCGGTCTCTCATACCAAATTCAGAGTGGCATTCACTACCTTAGATCACTCATTAGTAGCCTATAATGATCAGCCGTCTACCATCCTACCCATTTTGATGGCTAATACTGCTGCATCTAGGATTTGGGATTTCACTTGAATGAACCCTCCTCTATTTTTAGGATCTAAGTTTGATGAGGATACACAAGAGTTCCTTGACATGGTTTAGAAGGTAACTGATATTATAGGTGTGAATTATAGTGAGAGTGCAGAGTTGGGTGCTTACCAGTTGCAGGATATTTCCCACGTCTAGTATAAGCAGTAGAAGGGAGATAGAGGGGCAGATCCAGGACCAGTTGAATGGGAAGAGTTTGCTATCGCTTTTCTAGATAGGTTCTTTCCCTTAGAGTTAGGGTAAGCTAAGGTGTAGGATTTTATTAATATGATACAGGGAAATATGAGTGTGAATGACTATTCTCTTAAGTTCACTCAGTTAGCCAGGTATGCTTCTAATGTTGTGTCTGATGACAGGTCTAGTATGAGTAAGTTTGTCTCTAGTGTAGCTTATACGCGGTCAAAGCAGTGTAGGACTACGATGTTGATTAAAGAGATGGACTTGTCCAAGTTAATAGTCCATGCTCAACAGATTGAGGAGTAGAACTGTAAGGAAGAGAGTAAGAGAATAAGAGAGCCAAAATGGGTAGCTTCAGTTTTTCTTAGTTGAGATTAGAGGGTGGTAACTTTCCTTAATTCTGCAAGAAAACTTCATCCCCAACTCTATCTTCAGCTAGGGAACTAGTGCTAAATCTTAGAAATGATCATTGAATAGCGGTCGCACATATCCCTTTTGTCAGAAATATGGTAGAAACTATTAGGGTGTGGGTAGAGATGGAAGTAATGTATGCTTTGGGTATGGTAAGCTAGGCCATAGGGTCATGGAGTGCCCAAAAGTGGTTAGCAAGGTCAGTCCAGTCATCCCCTAGTTCCATCCGATTGCTAGATTCAGCAGGGTGCCACTTCCAGTGCCACCAGTAGGCCCAAATAGGCTTTATGTACTTCAGTCCTAGTGGGATTAGGAAATTTCTCCTGATGTGATTACTAGTGCATTATAGGTCTTTTATTTATATGTTTATGCTTTATTAAACCCAGAACTTCTTTTTATTTTGTAACTCTCTACATAATTGTTAATATTTGTGTCAGTCCTAAGACTTTAGTAAAACCCTTCTCAGTGTCCACTCCAGTAGGTGCTACTATTGTAGACAAATAGGTATATAGGAACTGTCCATTCACAATCCCAAAGGGTCATTTTAGTTGATCTTGTAGAGTTAGAGATGACTAATTTTGATGTCATTCTTGGTATGGATTGGCTCCACTCATGCTATGCCTCAGTTGATTGTAGAAATAGAGCTATTCATTTTCCGTTTTTGAATGAACTAGTCTGTGAATAGAAAGGTAGTACTTCAGCAATCAGGGGACAACTTGTTTCGTACCTTAGATATAGGAATATGATATCCAAGGGGTATGTCTACCATCTTGTTCAAGTTAAAGACTCCAATTCTAAGACTCCTAGTCTTGAGTTAGTTTCAGTAGTGAGGGAATTCCAAGATGCATTTCTTGAAGATCTTTCTGGAGTTCCTCTCGAAAGGGAAATGAACTTTGAAATAGACCTTTTTGGATACCCAACCTATCTTTATTCTGTAATACAAAATAGCTCCAGTAGAACTCAAAGAGTTGAAAGAGCAATTAAGAGACCTTCTAGATAAGGGGTTTATAAGGCCCAGTGTTTCCCCATGGGATTCTCCCATCCTTTTTGTGCATAAGAAAGATGGTTGTCTCAGAATGTACATCAATTATCATCAGCTGAAAAAAGTCACTATCAAGAATAAGTATTCACTCCCTTGAATCGATGACTTGTTCGATCAACTTTAGGGTTCCATCTATTTCTCTAAGATAGACCTCAAATTCGGCTATAATCAGCTTAGAGTCAAAGAATGTGACATTCTGAAAACTGCTTTCAGAACTTGGTATAGTCACTTCGAGTTTCTAGTTTTGTCATTTGGTCTTACCAATGCCCCAGCAGCTTTCATGGACTTGATGAACCAAGTGTTCAAATGGTACTTGGACATGTTCATCATAGTCTTCATAGATTATATCCTTGTCTATTCCTGTAATAAAAATAATCATGCAAACCATCTCCGAATTATATTACACACTCTAAGAGCCCATCAGTTATTGGCTAAATTCAGTAAGTGCGACTTTTGGCTAAGATCAATAGCTTTCCTTGGCCATATTATTTTTGGTGATGGCATTAGAGTTGACCCCTAAAAGACTGAAGTAGTGAGAAATTGGCCCAGACCTATTTCTCCATCAGATATTAGGAGTTTCTTGGGTTTGGTTGGCTGTTATAGATGATTTACTAAAGGTTTTTCATCTATTACATCCCCCATATCTAGATTGACTCAGAAGAAGGTCAAGTTTCAGTGGTCAAATTTATGTGAGAAGAGTTTTCAGGAGTTAAAGGATCGACTCCCCTCAGCCTTGGTTTTGACATTGCCCGATGGTTCAGATGAGTTTGTTGTGTATTGTGATACTTTCAGAGTTGGTTTGGGTTGTGTTTTGATACAGAGGTAAGGTCATAGCTTATGCCTCTAGATAGCTTAAGCCGCATTAAAAGAATTATCCTACTAAAGGTCTTGAGTTATCAGCTGTTGTGCTTTCCTGGAAAATTTAGAGGCATTATCTGTATGGGGTGCATGTGGATGTGTTCACAGACCACATGAGATTGTAGTATGTGTTTTCACAAAGAGAGATAAATCTTTGTTAGAGAAGGTGGCTAGAATTATTAAGGATTATGATATAAGTATTTTATATCATCCAGGCAAGGCCAATGTAGTAGCAGATGCTCGTAGTATATTGTCTATGGGTAGTGTGGCTCATGTAGAGAATGATAAGAAGCAGTTGGTTCAGGAGGTTCATCAGTTGGCTAGATTAGGCGTTCGTTTGGTTGACTTAGCTAAGGTTAGTGTTTGGGTGCAGAGTAGTTTGGAATCATCATTAGTTGCCAAAGTGAAGGGAAAACAAGTTAGGGACCCCAGTCTAGTAAAGTTGAAGGAGTCAGTCAGAGATCAGAAAGTAGAGATTTTCTCCCAAGGGGGAGATGGTGTGTTACGTTGCCAAAAGAGACTATGTATTCCATGTTTAGATGGGTTGAGATAGAAAATTCTTGCAAAAATGCATGGTGTGTGCTACTCTATTCATCCAAGGGCCACTAAGATGTACTTTGATTTGCGGAAGATTTATTAGTAGAGCGGTATGAAGATAGGTATTGCAGAGTTTGTAGCTATGTACCCTATTTGTCAGTATGTTAAGATTAAGCATCAAAAGCTTAGTAGCACTATGCAAGAGCTCAGTATTCCCACTTAGAAGTGTGAAAAGGTGAACATGGACTTTTTGATGGGTTTGCGTCATACTCGTCGTCAGCATGATTCAATTTAGGTCATTGTGGACAGGATGACCAAATCAACCTATTTCTTGCCAGTTCATAACTTTTTTTCAATCGGGGACTATGCGAAGTTGTATATTAGAGAGTTGGTTTGATTGTATGGAGTCTCATTGTCCATCATTTTAGATAGGGGTACTCAGTTCACCTCTTAATTCTAGAAGGCTTTTTAGAAGGATCTTGGTACCCAAATTTATCTCAGTACAACCTTTCACCCTCAGATAAATGGTCAGGTAGAGAGGATCAATCAGACCTTAGAGGAAATGTTGAGAGCTTACGTTATCGACTTTAAGGGTAGTTGGTATGATCATTTTCCATTGATTAAGTTCGCTTACAATAATAACTACAATTCTAGCATCCAGATGGATCTATTTGGGGTGCTATATGGGAGGAGATGTCGATCTCCTATTGGTTGGTTTGAGGTAGGTGAGACTGTGTTAATAGGAATAGATTTAGTGTTTGATGCTTTAGAGAAAGTTTAGTTGATTAGGGAGAGGCTTAAGACAGCCCAGAGCTGATTGAAATCTTATGTAGGTGTGAGAAGAAAGGATCTTAAATTTTAAATTGGTGATTTTGTATATTTGAAAATCTCTCCCATGAAGAAAGTGAAGAGATTTGGCAAAAGGGGGAAGTCCAGTCCTCGATATATAGGCCCTTTCAGGATCTTCAGTCGTTTTGGGAAAAAAGAGTATGATCTTAAGTTTCCTGCAGATTTGGTGTCAGTGCATCCAGTGTTCCATATCTCTTTATTAAAGAAGTGCATTGGTAATCCAGCGGTCGTTGTTCCTTTAGATAGCTTAGATATCCAGAACGGCCTTCCTTACGAAGAACTCCCAGTTGAAATCTTAGTTCGCCCGATTCGAAGACTATGGAACAAAAAAGTTCCCTTGGTCAAACTTCTTTGGAGGAACCAGTTCGTTGATGGAGATACTTAGGAAGCAAAATTAGACATACGTACCAAGTACCCTCACCTTTTCTCCACAAACTCAAATTAAGCTCAAGGTAACAATTTTCCTTGGAGTTCCTCTTTTTCATTCTCAGTTTCAGCCATAAAATCATGTTCATGTTATTGCATGCATTCACGAATCAGTTCAATCAGTCACCATGTTTAGACTCAATCATACAATCATGTGTTCAGTTATGCATAATCAACATGTAATCTCAATCGCCCAGTATCCTCAGCTTAATCAATCTTATTCGAGGACGAATGTTCCCAAAGGGTGATATTGTAATACCCCGTAATTTTCTAAGTCCAACTCAACCCCTAGTACTTTCTTAAGACACTTAGAACCTAAAAATAAGACTAACTGATGAGGGACTTAGTAACTTTTGACTCCCTATAACTTCAAGGATTTTAAGCTGACCTTTCGAGCTCTGAGATGATGGGTTTTGAGTTGATTCATGTTCAGGGGTGTAAGTAGCATGTCTCGGGTAAGTTTCGTATTTTTTGGATGAGGTTTGGATAGTGTTTGGATTTTTATTCCAACAAGTCATCGCCATTTCACCACATCATAGTGGAAATAGCAGTGAAAGCCTCACAACGTCGCAGTAGAGGCGAAATCCATAATTGTCAATTCCAGCAACCCACCACAATTGCACCGCGTCGCTGTAGGTATTGCGGTGAGACCATCACCACGTCGTGGTGAAGCTCTAATCTGTATTCTATTACGTGATTAAATCCCAAGGGGCAGTTTGGTGTTTTGCCATCACCCAAATTTGTCCAAAACATGGAATTGAAGCTGCCTCATTAGCCATAATTTCTCTTAAAGAAACAAATTCTCTCTCAAGAACAAACCCTAGCCCCTTCAATATTCAAGTTCAATTGTCAAGGAATCCTCTAAGAACCTTTACAAATTCCTCAACCCAGTTATGTTAGATGTTTTTTCATGGATTCCTCTCACCCATGAAGTACAAGTACCCACTTTCAAGCTTAAAAAGAAATTTAAATCTATGATCTTTACATGATATTATGAAATATATCCATGACCCTATATGAAAATTCATTGTATGTGTGTACGAATCATGTTGACAAGATTTTTGTTGTTAAAGTTAAACCTTACATGTTGAATGATGTGTATTTGTTAGTCATTACCTTAATTTGTCATTTTAGTATTGCAATCATGATATTATCCCATGTTTAAAACTTATTCCCATGCTTAACCCATGATTTGCAAGAGTTTCATGAAATGCCTAAGAGATGACTTTTGAACAATGACTATTTATTATGTACTAGAAACTTTGGTATGCTTCTACTCTTGATGTCATCGAGTCCTGGGGTTGTTCATACCCCAAATTAAGCTATTTACTTAGTCTTAGTACTTTCATAATAATTTTCAGAGCATGAATAAGTATTATCAGTTCAACTAGTTGTCCTATCTATAAAGTTAGATCAGTTCTAGTTCAGTAGTCTGAGTCAGTTCAGTTGGGAATAGGATTCAGCACCAAGAAATCCCAGGGGTAGGGGATCACCTGCCAGTTGAAGGTGTGACCTTTAGTAGCAGTCCCTGCATTCCAGAACTACGTAGCCGGCATATGTTAGAGATGTTAACCTGCCAGTTGAGGGTTGACACATATCTCACCTGAGTACCTGCCAGTAGAGTGTAACTCTTTAGTTCTTTGGGATACTATTATAGTGGATCCATACAGCCAGTGTTAGTAGCCGTGGCACGGTACTAACACCCTTCTAATTGAGGTTACAATTTGGACCCTAATTTACCTTATTGGGGCATGTCGGTTAGATGATAGCTCGCACAGTCTCAGTATAGTCTTTATTTCAGAGTTCAATTTTCAAACTTGCTTCACCATGGCATTAAGTTAGTAGTTGTTCAACATTAGTTTTTCCATATTTCAGTTTACAGACTACTTCAGTATCATGTCATATGCTTCATCATGCATTCTTAGATTTTACAGCATTTTTCATATACTATACATCAGTTATCTCATGCTACGTGTTCAGTTAGTATCATTCATGCATATGAACGATGCACTTTAGGCTAACCTCATTTAACATACCAGTACATTAAAGTACTAACCGCATACTTATTTTTTGTACTATAGCGTCTCATATCATAGGTTTGGGTGCTCAGGTTCCTGACCGCATTTAGACCTCCCCAGCGCATCTGCAGTAGTAGAAGTTGTGAGTCCTCATGTTCTGAGGACCATTTATGTTTATTTTAGTTTAGTTCAGTAGTTAGTTGGAGTTAGTTGGGGACTTATCCCATCAGCTCCACAGCCAGTCAGTTAGAGTCTTTTAGTTACTTTCAGTTAGTTATTCAGTTATCAGTTGTTATTGATAGTCTTACAGTATTTTTTTTAGATAGACGTTTTCAGTATTTTGATTCAGTTTTGATGGTGACTTGGAGAACTCATAAAAGTGGTACGATTATAGATCTTATAGGAGTATCAAGGTTGAAAAGGTCAATGGGCTATTCATAGGATGCGTAAGGGTAGGATGACTGGGCCCAATGAGATTCTGATGGATTTTTGGAAGAGCACTAGCGGGGTTGGTTTGAAGTAGATGACCAGATTATTTAACATTTTTTTTAGGGTGGGAAAATATACTAGAAGCATGGAGATGGAGTACAATGGTTCCTTTATATAAGAACAAGGGGGACATTCAGAGTTGCAACAACTATAGGGATATCAAGTTGTTGAGTCATACTATGAAGGTTTGGAAAAAGGTGGTAAAGTTGAGATTGAGGAGGATCATGACTATTTATGAGAATTAGTTCAGTTTCATGTAAGGTCGCTCTACTACTTAGGCCATTTACCTCGTGAGAAGATTAGTAGAGCTATTTAGAGAGAGAAAGAATGACTTGATTTTGGTGTTTATCAATCTTGAAAAGACGTATGATAAATTTTCCAGATAGATTCTGTGGAGGTGAGTGGAGTTTAGAGGGGTTCTCATGGTGTACGCTTTAATTCAGGACATATACAATGTCGCAAATACTCGTGTGAGGATGGTAGGACAAGATTCAGAGAACTTTTTGGTTTTGACATGGTTGCACTAAAGATTGAATCATAGCCTACTTTATTTTCCTTGGTAATGGATGTTTTAACGCAGTATATTCAAAGAGGGGTGCCTTGGTGTATGTTATTGGCTGATGATATTATACTGATTGATAAGACTCGGGGAAGAGTTAATGGTAAGTTTGACCTTTGGAGACAGACCCTTGAGTATAAAAAATTTACGTAGAGTAGAACAAAGATTGAGTACTTGGAAGGTAAGTTTAGCGATTTGTCGTACAAGGCAGACGTGGTAGTGAATCTTGATTCTTAGGCTGTTTAGAAGAGAGAGAGTTTTAAGTATCTTAGATCTATGATTCAAGGGAAAGAAAAGATTGATAAGGATGTCACATACCATATTGGTGTAGAGTGGTTAAAATAGTGGCTCACTTCGGGAGTATTATGTGATAAAAAGGTGCCTCCTAAGCTCACTGGTATGTTCTACAGAGTGCTAGTCTGACCGGCTATGTTGTATGGAGCGGAGTGTTGTCCTATTAAGTACTCTCACATCTAAAAGTTAAAGGTGGTGAGAAAAATGAATCTTACAATGACTTTTTGTATAATGCACTGTTATTTTATCCCTCCCTATGGTGTGAGCATATTTTTTTCTAAGGATTTGTGGAGGTTGAGTCTTAGAACTTTTAGTGAAACATTGTATCTCGTATGAGTGGGGTATCAAAATTATAGGACCGCCCTTGACAGATTTCACCTATGAGTGTGGAAGTATGTCATTTCCTTATGCAGTCATTGTTCAAGTCTGATATCACAACTTACTCTGGAGTAAATGTTTCTGTTTACTAAGTTAAGGTTTAATGTAGAGCACAACTTCATTATGCACAATAGTCTCCCTTCCACTAAATTGGTCAATCTCTTATTTGATTATTAAAATAAGTGGGGGAATGTTGGTGCATTTTAATATTAAAATTAAATTTCCTGATAATTTATGGACATAATAAAATAGAGAAAGTGGGGACTATTAGTTTGTAATAACTCTTTTAAAATCTCACGTTATTCATTTATAATTCTACATCTTAATATACCTTTAAAACATTATTTTATGGCTTTAATCTAATGAGTTAGTGGTAAAATATTGCCTTTGGGCCATTAATTTGATTAGTTAATAGTGGATGAATGTGACACTAAGTTCTCTTTGACTCTTGTAACTTTTAGACCATTCATTTACTATCTTTACTATTCCATTACTTCCTATTCATTACATGAAAGAATTATACACCTATAAATAGTAGTGTTTCTTCCTTTGTCTGTGAGAGTATCAAGTATAAGAAGAAGATAATAAGTGTGGAAATTATATTAGTGAATAAAAGGATTGAGACAAAGAAAATATTCTATTTCTCCAACTATATTAACTATACAAAAAGAGTAACTATATGTTGAAGGAAGATGTTCTTGTGTGGAGTTTTGGACTCTTCAAATAATCCAAAGTTACTTGAATTGTACATCGTGATGGACTATTGTATCCCGGAGAAGATAGGTCAAGAGATATATTGATGTATCGGTGTAGATTATGCCGCAGTGGGCTTGGATCTCCTTAAAGAGTGCGAGATATCCGCATCTCAGCTTAGAAGAAGATTATCTTATTTTCTTCAAATTTTTTCTCATTTTATTATTTAACAATAATTTATTATAATTTTGGTATATTACACCAACACTAAATCATATTTCGTTGCTGATATTTACGTATACATGGAAAAAAGATATTCCACAAACTATTCTTCCACTTAAAGAAATAACTAATGTACCTGTTCTGTTGTAAAAGAAAAATAATGACCATTTTCCATGAAAACCCCTGCTGGATACATATTTCTCGAAGATCCCATTATTCCTAGAATCATCTCCATGATAAGAGACATTTCTTCCTTCAACCTCCATTCCTATTTCTTCAACCAATTCTAGTAAATCAAGTTTTCCCCCCTTAATGGGTACTCAATAATATTGTGCGGTTGAACTAGAAAAAGGACTAGGAAAACATACAGAATTTGTTGCCATTGAATATTCCCTAAGAATTGAGTGGAAATATCGTTAAAATTGTTTGAAAAACATAGAAAATAATACTCATCATGAACACTAGTTGGGAATTCTTCAAAGCTTGAGGCATGTAGACATTGTCCTAATGAATATTTCACCCGGTATGAGTATATCCCTCAAGATTCAACAAGCCCTTCTAATATGAAACTAGGTGCCATAATCTAAGAAATATTAAATATATATATATCTTTCTAAACATATATAGATATATATT
>NC_061122.1:191429506-191491439 GCF_002878395.1 Capsicum annuum
GTCCACCTTCTTCAGTGACCCCTGAACTTCAACAACTCTTGGAGCGGGAGGAGTTACTATTTTTGTTGTTTTCAGAATAGAGAGAATTTGTCTAATTTTTCTTCTCTTCCTCCTAACCGCCACTGTAGGAGTGCAAGGCTCCCTCACCTCATTGGATGGTATGACACCCCTCCTGGATTTCAACTCCTCAGCACCTTCAGTAATAATCTTTAGTTTTTCAAGGAGTTTATCCTTTCTATCCTCGCATACTTTGTATTTACAATGAGAATATGAGGGTGAGAAGGGCTGAGAGGGACCACTATAAGGGTGGGAGGGACCGGTGTAGGGGTGAGAGGGACCTGTGCAAGGGGTGTTTTCAAAAGTATTTATTTTTTGCTGAGCACCAGCATGCTCATAATCATGATTGGCAGCAGGAGCATCATTAGGATGGTTACCGCCATCACAAACAACTCCACCAGCAACACCTCCAAAAGAAGTACCTGGATTTGTTGCAGTTTGAGGTTGGTTGTGAAGAGCTTCAATATTAGGCTGACCTTGACTAACTTCTCTTCTTATCAATATTGCTCCAGCCAATTCCTTCTTTATTAACTCCACTGTTGGGTCTTATTTTGTATTAACAAGATCCAGAGTAAGAAAATAATTCATCCCCAGCTCATCATCGATAGGAACGATCCACGGATCCACAACCTATAAAAAAACAGGAGACATTTAAATCAAATAACAATAATTTATAGTCAGTTGGGTTACATGAATGTTAACATGGCCAACTTATGCAACAGATGATCTAGCTGCCGCTACAGCTGATCTGTATGTCGCAACAGATTGATAATATATTCATCAGATTACACATCTATTGCATAATTCACATCAGATGGGTAATCTATTGGGTCAATTTCAAAGAACCAAAGTAACAAATCGTTAATCTATTGCAAAATATAGATCTTCTATCGCAACAAATTACCCATCTGTTGCACCAATTGCAGTTAATGGGTAATTTGTTACAATAGAAGACCTATCTGTCGCAATAAATGGAACATCTATTTTAATAGCTTTCTTTGAGGAAAATTATTTTACTTGAAAGAAGACGTACTTTATTATCCAGAGGATTAAATAGATCAGCGTCCTGTTCCTTAATATTTTTTGCCGCCCTTTGCAGCCGCCAACCACATAAGGATCCTTGGATGAGAAACCTCATTTGGATAATCCTTGAACTACTTTCAGAGGGAGGGAATGGATTCACATGCCCAATAATAAGAAAATGTAAATAGAAAGCAAGCAAAAAAAGTCATAATAAGTATATTCGTTATAAATTAATGGATAAGTAAAAATAGTGATCAATTTTATAATGAAAGCCCAGGGAAATTTGTATAAAGTGATTGTCCCTGTGGATAGCTTTGCCAGTAAATATTGGACAGTCAAGTAGTAGTTATCATATCCACAGGGATAGTCATTGAATTTGTCAAAATTATCAGCAAACGCTAACAAAATCATCTTCTATGACGTTCCTAACGTCTCTTGCCAATAAAACGGAATGGATGAACCAAACTAAGCACAATTTCTCCCTGCAGTTCTTTGGTATGTCTTTATCCTCAAGATCTTCCATCAAATCCACCATTTTGTAGCTACTATGTCCAACAATGCCCAACAACCCATCTTTTTTTCCCTTGTGTTTGTTTGACCCTTTGTAGGGTGTTTCCTTGATGAGAGATTTTTCTGGACGATCGCAACTTAAGCCCGTCACTATGGCAAACTCTTTCAATCCAAAACAAACCAACATGACATAGTAGTTAATCCAAAATTTATCCATTTTTTTCCACCCACTTCCCTGCATACTTGATCTGATGCTTGAGAAGGCCATGCTCATTGGGAAATGGAGAGTGCGATCTTCAGACAGCTTGAGAAAGTATGCAAAGCAGCTCTTCTTAAAAAGTCCATCTATGTTTTCATTCTTCATAATAATCCTAAGTTAGTCAAAAGGGTTCCCCAACTGACACTTAAGTATAAGATCACAAAATACTGTGTTAGGGCTATTCATCGGCATCGCAACTCAAAATTTGTCAATACTAATGATTTTGACAGAATCATGGTGGGATTTCGATATTGTTTCATGCCCTATTGGTAAGGAGGAGTTATCACTTTCCTCGGCTTCATTTTACCCTGACTGAGATTGTTCTGGAAGTTTCTCCGAATCTATCTGTACTCTAGCCTTTTTTGTTTGCTGATCAGAAGTTGATCAACTTTCTCCACTTTTAGTTTCTTTTCTTTTAGGAGACATCTTTTAACTACAAATAATAGAAAAACAAAAAATACGTTGCATTTGTTGTCTGCATAATTTTTTTTTTTAAAAAAAGGTAAGACAAATTTCAATAAATTATTCTACGGCACATTTCAAAAAAAAAATACTGACGGGGAACAGATGGGGAATCTGTTTGAAGACCTATTTAATATCTCTCAACAGATATCCCAACTATTGCAATAGATGGACCACTAACACCACAACCAATGCCACCACTAATGCCACCAAGACCACCACCAATGCCACCAATACCAACACCAAGACCACCGACACCACCACCAAAACCTCAAATACCGACACCAACAACAACACCATAAATACCATCCAATAATACCTCAACAGTCAACAAAAAAATGAGATAAAAACTATGGTTTTCTCGGTTGCTTCCTACTTTTTAGTATCAAAACACAAAATTATTAACCCATTCTCGAAGATAAGACCACTAAAAGTCTTCATTTTCATTATTAACTAAAACGTCCTAATTTTTAGAATAAAGAACAAATGTAGAACTCTTCTCAAACTATGTTACCTATGAAGACAGAGAAAACAATGAATACAAGTGAGAATTAAGTCAAAAATAACAACTATGTGGTCAAAATAGGAAGAAAATCGATCTGTTTTGAAGGGTTGAGCAGTATGTTGAGTAGCTATTGTCTGTATTTTTGAGAGAGAGAGAGAGGAGCGAGAACTTAGATTTGAAATGAGTAAATGTTTTTCCCATAAATGGATGATTTGTATGAGTTGATTTATAATTTAGGAAAAGAATGACGAGTTTTAAAGTTGTTAATTTGGTCCTAATTGATCTTAATTAATTTTTAAAATTTCAAAATATATTGTTTTTTAAATATTAAGTTAATGAGAACTCATTTCAACTCAAAGTGATCGATTGACGACTCGAGTCAGGATGAATGCAATACCAATAGTATGCAAATACAACAATACAATTGAAGTTGTTGTTGACTTTGTGAGCTCATTCATTCATTCATCCCTAGGTCCTCCTAAATCAATGTAGGTACTATTATTAATCTTAACATTAAGTTAATTAGAACTCATTTCAACTTAGAGTGATCGATCGATGACTCGGGTCGGGTGAATGCAATATCAATACTATGCAAATACAACAACTCAATTGAAGTTGTTGTTGACCTTGTGAGCTCATTCATTCATCCCTAGTTTCACCTAAATTAATGTAGGTAATATTATTAATCTTAACATTAAGTTAATGATAACTCATTTCAACTCAGAGTGATCGATCGATGACTCGGGTCGGGATAAATACAATACCAACACCATGAAAATACAATGACTCAGTTGAAGTTATTGTTCACCCTGTGAGCTCATTTATTCATCCCTAGTTCCACCTAAATCTATTGTAATAAAACTTGTTGCAACAAACAACTGGGCTGTTGGAGATTTTCAAATAAATAATCATATCTATTGCTACAGATGACATATCTGATTAAATTATCAAAGAGACATTTGCATCTGTTATGACAGATAACTGAGCTATTGGAAATTTTCAAACAGATATTAATATTTTTTGTAATAGATGACATATCTGATTTAATTATCAAATCGACATTTACATCTGTTGTCACAGATGACTGAGCTGTTGGGATTTTTCAAATAGATATTTATATTTGTTGCAACAGACGACATATCTGTTTGAAAATCTCTTTTTTTCTTTTAATTTAAAAGCAATCTTCTATCCGGGTAGATAAAGTAGTACTACTAAAGGCGGTAAAAAATGTTACTTGGATAACTCAAAAATCACGTTGAGTAGTCTTGTCTTGTCTTTACAATGTCACCCATTTTCTTCCTCATGCCCCTCAAATTATTAATGAATATTAATTAATGAATATTGAAACCCCTAATACTTTCTCTGTTTCATATTAGTTGGCCCTTATTGACTTGGCACACCCATTAAGAAAATACTACACTAATTTGGGGTTTATTTTACCAAATTAGCCTTATTAATTATCTTTTAAAAATATAAATTTGAGTAAATACAATTTGTTTAGTCATTTAATATTAAGGGTAGTACATCTAGAAATTAGAATTATCTCATCTCTCCTTCAACTCTAAATTTATTTTATCTATCTCTCATCTTTTTATTTCTCTCCTATTTAGGGTTATCACAGCCTTTTATCTCTCTCCTTTCTCATAAAGATCCTTTTATTTCTAAACCGATCCATATCTTAGATTCCTTCACTAAAATTGCTTTTTTGATCACCTTTTGACATTAAGGTATGGTTCACTATTGTTCTTTCATTTTCGTCTTCTTATTTGCAAGTTATTTACAACTATTTTTTTATTTAATTACCATTTACCTATATCATATTTATTCAAAAAATTTGAAGGAACTTTTAATTATTGAATAAACGAATAGGGAATTTTTATTACAATATGCAAAATGAGTCATCAGTGTGGAGAAGTTTAAAAGCCTTATTGGTAGTATCATTTATTTGTATGTATTTTATTTATTTCTTTATTATTGATGTTGTTATTAATATTGTTGGTGGGGTTGGCATTGTTGAAACTTGTGGTGTGGTGTTGTTGATGGTGTGGGAACATAGGATGTTGCTTTTTAGTTGTTGATGATGTTGTTGGAACATATGTTGTTTTCTTTGTTGTTGATGGTTTTTATTTGTTGTTTCTTTATAGTTTATGTTGTTGTTGATGTTGCAATAGATAGAGAACCTGTTGGAACAAATCAAACCACCAACAAGGCTGGGTTGATGTATTCCAACAGACTCCACATTTGTTGCAAAAGACTCCACATCCATAGCATCAGACTCTACATTTGTTGCATTAGATTTACATCTGATGCAATAGACTCTTCATATGATGCAACAGACTCCTCATCTAATGCAATAGATTCTACATCTGTTGTAACAGATAGATAATGTTCTTTTTATGACATTAATTTTTTCCTCTTCTTTGTAGATATAAGGAACTAAAAGTTGATTAACTTTTACCCGACCATCACAAGAGGCTACAGTAAATATGGATTCATATGTGGGAGGTATGTATTACTGATGATGTTATCATGGAAATCCACATAGAGTATACTGATTTTGTGAATGCTGTTTTTATCGATTAGTCATAGATCATTCAAACAAGATATCTACAATTTTACAGTTAAGTTTGGTAGGTTTAGACTGATAAGGATGAGGGACCATGAATATGGTTCTGATACCCTGTTAAGATTTATTGTTAGTTGTTGGTTATGTTTTTTTGTCAAGCAGTGTGAAGGGATCTAGTTTTGTTGTCATTGTAAAGAGATTCAATAGCGATTGGACTAACTTTTAGGGTGTATTGGACTCTGAGAAGGCCTTCAAAGCTCAGCACTGCATGTAACAAGAATGGAAAACCAATATAGTTATTGCCCTAGCCCAAATTTACATAGTTGGGTTGCTCATGGTGATGATTATACTCTAGAAGGTGCAGTAGAAGAATGCCTTTGAGGGAAAATGAATGGTTGATGTAATACTATATCATCTGACAGCTAATTGAAGAGGACACATAGGGTAGAAAGTAACTTCTAGGAAATTTGGCCGATGAAATTATCTTAAAACATGAGAAATCTCTGTCAAGTACAAATATGAAAGTGTATCCGGTAATGTAAATTCATTTGTTGTCTCTCTAAGAGAAAAAAATGTAGATGGTCACTTTGCTAGGAAGCTGCGACTAGGTAGAGTGGCTGGGATTATCACCTAGAAAAAAAATAGCAAAAGAACAAGAAAACCTCCTTAAGGAAATCAAGGGTTGAAATATTGTTCAGTAAGTCTGGAAAACATTCACCAACAACTGCAGTTGAAGTAAGGAATCTAAGTGAAGGCGAAAATTTTTGAATTTTAATTTGCATTCCATGCCTTCTTGTTTGTGGTTCCGATCAGGTCCACTGTTGTTGACCTGATCGGAATCACAAACGTTATTGAAAGGCAGATTGAGTGTCACTACTTCCTTAATAATATGGTTATAATTGATTGTGTTTTCTAACCTTTTCATACTTTCAACATTTCTTGGAGAAGATCAGAGATTTGCTGCAGTATGCAAATCTCGATAATTGTCAAGCTTTCCTTCAGCTTGTCGATTTGGTCTTTAAGTTTGTCGTTGTTGTCTTTAAATTTGGTATAGAGTTCCTAATCTCTTGTAAGCTCAATTAGGAACACTACCTTCAAAGTTGTGGCATTGTAGAAGGCCTTCAAAACACCTTCTTCAGAAACCTTAAAGGATACATGAAGGGTCGATGTGTATGTTTTTAGGTCAAAATATGTTGATGTACAGTGAAGATGTGGTCCCAATAGTTGAATAGCTCATTTTTATCGAGCGTTGCTCAATGCAGCTTGCTCAACCAACCTTTAAGGGTTTTGATAAATTAATTAGCAAGGGTTACGTAATGTTTGATCTAAACTGACTCTACTAAGCCTATCAAATGTTACGTAACTGTAGGTTTGTTACCCTATTAAAAACTTTGCCCGAGTTAGTGAAAAAATTAAATGATCTCATATCTCAGCCTTTTTGCTGATCTTTCTTCTTCCATATAGAGGACAACATATCCAACATGCAAAAGTGTACACTGTCGCCAGAAATGCTTGCCACTGCGGAAGTCTTTAGAAGGTTTGATTATTAGACTCTCAATATCACTTTTATGACTTTCTTGACGTCTTTTACAATTATATTGGAACTGACAAACCAAATAAAGCACAATTGCTCGATATGTCCTTCCCAATATAATTGCAAGAGATGTCTAGAAAGTCATAAAAGTGATATTGAGAGATTACTTGTCAATACTTCTATAGAATTTCGTTGTGGCAAGCATTTTTGGCGATGGTATAGACTTTTGCATAATGGATATGTTTTCCTCTATATGGGAGAAGAATGATCAGTAAAAAGGCTGAGATATTGAGATCGTTTAATCTGTTTACTAACTCAGGCAAAGGTTTAGAGATCTTGCCTCTCCTTGCTTATCTTGTGCATACAACTGTGTATAGTGCAAGCTAAAACATGATGGAGTGATTAATACTATTAATGCATTAACTACTGAAGTAAAGGAATTGATTTCTAACAGTAGTGTCATTCAATCAAAGAGGATTTCAATTTCATTCACTCAATTAGACATTAAGGCTAAGAGGAGAAAGAAAACAATTTCCAAGGAATAATCAAGTATCTAAAAAAGAAAAATTTTGAATCTGAAAAAGGTAAGAAGATAAAAAGGGGAGGAATAGGAAGGAAAAATTGAATGCTAGATTTAGTTCATCCTGTGTTGTTATGTCGAGTTACTGAGTTACTCCATCTAATTTTGAGAGATTTTTCTTTTTAGGATGGTGAGGAAGGTAGAGTTTCCCCAGCATTAGCTAATGCCGGGAGCAAGACATCCGATGTTATTGAACCACCAGACTGCCCTATGTAGTTTGATAATCCAAAAGACGTCCTTGCTCAAGTTAGTCAACAAATTAAACGATCTCAATCACTTGGTTTTTCTACTGATCAATCTTCTCCCAAAGAGGGCAAGATATCAACAGAACTACTTGACATAGCCAAAGCTGATATCAAGAGATTACAAATTATGTCTTCTCAAGACTTGCTTCTATCAGAAAACTATTTTGCATTGAGTCCTGCACTATCCATATATGCTGCAGCACCATATTTTCCAACAGATGTGGAGTCTATTACAACTTGCTAGTTATCTGTTTATTCAATTTCATCGAGAGTATTAGATTTTTCTAAACACTTCTTGGCCAAACTCAATTTCTACTCTTGGATTGTTTTTTTTTCCTTTGCATCCTTCAAACTGGCCTCCAAACTTAATTTTTACTCTTGGATTGCTTCTTTTTTTTTCTTTTCATCCTTCAAACTGTCCAGTATATTTATTATAAATTAATGGATGAGTAAAAATAGTGATCAATTTTATCATGAAAGCCCATGGAAAGTTGTATAATGTGATCGTCCCTGTGGATAGCTTTATCAGTAAATATTGGACAGTCAAGTAGTAGTTGTCATATCCCCAGGGATAGTCGTTGAATCTGTCAAAATCATTAGCAAATCCCAACAAATCATCTTCTATGACTTTCCTGAAGTCTCTTGCCAATAAAACAAAATGGACAAACAAAACTAAGCAAAATTTCTCCCTGCAGTTCATTGGTATGTCTTTATCCTCAAGATCTGCCATCAAATCCACTGCTTTGTAGTTACTACGTCCAACAATGCCCAATAACCCATCTTTTTTTACCTTGTATTTGTTTGACCCTTTCTGGGGTGTTTTCTTAATGAGAGGTTCTTCTAGACGATCGTAACTCAAGCCCATCACTATGGTAAACTCTTTCAATCTACAACAAACTGGCATGCCACAGTAGTTGATCCAAAATTCATCCATCTTTTTTACACCCTCCTTCTCCGCATACTTGATCCGGTGCTTGAGAAGGCCATATACCATGATCATTGGAAAACGGAGAGTGCGGTCCTTAGACAGCTTGAGAAAGTATGCAAGCAACTCTTCTTAAAAAGTCCATCTATGTTTTTATTCTTCATAATACTCCTAAGTTCATCAAAAGGTTTCTCCAACTGGTATTTAAGTACAAGATCACCAAATACTGCGTTAGGGCTATTCATAGGCATCGCAACTTAAAACTTGTTAATACTAAAGGTTTTGAAAGAATCATGGTGGGATTTCGATATTGTTTCATGCCCCATTGTTAAGGAGGAGTTATCACTTTCCTCGGCTTCATTTTTTCTTAACTGAGATTGTTCTGGAAGTTCCTCCGAATCTATCTATACTCTAGCCTTTTTTGTTTGGTGATCAGAGGTTGATCCGCTTTCTCCACTTTTAGTTTCTTTTCTTTTGGGAGACATCTTTTAACTACAAACAATAAAAAATAAAAAATACATTGCATTTGATGTCTGCATAATTTTTTTTTTTTAAAAAAAGGTAAGAAAAATTTTAATAAATTATTCTACGCCACATTACAAAAAAAATACTCCAACGGATAAGCCATCAGTTGGAAAAGATGGGGAATCTGATTGAAGACCTATTTAATATCTCGCAATAGATATCCTACCTGTTGCAATAGATGGACCACCAACACCACAACTAATGCCATCACCAATGCCACCAAGACCACCATCAATGTCACCAATACTAACACCAAGACCACCGACACCACCACCAAAAACACAAATACCGACACCAACAATAACATCCAACAACAATAACACAAATACCATGCAATAATGCCACGACAGTCAACTAAAAACTGAGATAAAATCTATGGTTTTCTCAGGTGCTTCCTACTTTTTAGCATCAAAACACAAAATTGTTAACCCGTTCTCGAAGATAATACAACTAAAAGTCTTCTTTTTTTATCATTAACTAAAAAGTGTTAATTTTTAGAATAAAGAATAAATGTAGAACTCTTCTCGAATTCTGTTACCTACGAAGATAGAGAAAACAATGAATACAAGTGAGAATAAAGTTGAAAATAACAACTATGTGGCCAAAAATAGGAAGAAAATTGATTTATTTTGAAGGTTTAAGCATTATGTTGAGTAGTTGTCATCTATATTATTGAGAGAGAGAGAGAGAGGAGAGAGAAATTGAGATTTGTAATAAGAAAAAGTTTTTTCTGCAAATAGATGATTTGTATGGGTTGATTCGTAATTATGGAAAAGAATGATAAGTTTTGAAATTTTTAATTTGGTCCGAATTGATCTTAATTAATTTTTAAAATTTCAAAATATATAGTATTTAAAATATTAATTTAATGAGAACTCATTTCTACTCAGAGTGATCGATCAATGACTAGAGTCAGGATGAACGCAATACAAACATCATGCAAATGCAACGATGCAATTGAAGTTATTGTTGACCCTGTGAACTCATTCATTCATTCATCCCTAGTTCCACCTAAATCAATGTAGGTACTATTATTAATCTTAATATTAAATTAATGAGAACTCATTTTAACTCAGAGTGATCGATCGACGACTAGGATCGGGATGAACACAATACCAACACCATGCAAATACAATGACTCAATTAAAGTTATTATTGACGCTGTGATCTTTTTAATTCATCCCTAGTTCCACCTAAATCAATGTAGCTACTATTATTAATCTTAACATTAAGTTAATGAGAACTTTTTTTAATTCAGAGTGATCGATCGATGACTCGGGTCGGGATGAATGTAATACCAACATTATGCAAATGCAATGACTCAATTAAATTTGTCGTTGACCCTGTGATCTCATTCATTCATCCTAGTTCTACCTAAATCAATGTAGGTACGATTATTAATCTTAACATTAAGTTAATGAGAACTCATTTCAACTCAGAGTGATCGATCGACGACTCGGGACGGGATGAATGCAATACCAACACCATGCAAATACAATGAATCAATTGAAGTTGTTGTTCATCCTGTGAGCTCATTTATTTATCCCTAGTTCCACCTCAATCAATTGCAATGAAATCTGTTATAACAAATAACTGAGTCGTTCGATATTTTAAAACAAATAATCATATTTGTTTCAACAGACGACATATCTGATTTAATTATCAAAGAGACATTTGCATCTGTTGTGACAAATGACTGAGCTATTGGAAATTTTCAAACAGATATTGATACCTATTGTAATAGATGATATATCTGATTTAGTTATCAAATGAACATTTGCATCTGTTGTCATAGATGACTGAGCTATTGGGATTTTTCAAACAGATATTTATATCTGTTGCAACAGACGATTTATCTGTTTGAAAATCTCTTTTTTTCTTTTAATTTAAAAGAAACCTTCTATCCGAGTAGATAAAGTAGTACTACTAAAGGCAGTAAAAAATATTACTTGGATAACTCAAAAATTACAGTGAGTAGTCTTGTCTTGCCTTTTCAGTGTAACCCATTTTCTTCCTCGTGCCCCTCAAATTATTAATGAATATTAATTAATGAATATTGAAACCCCTAATACTTCATCTGTTTCAAATTAGTTGGCCCTTATTGACTTGGCACACCCATTAAGAAAATACAACTATTAATTTGGGGTTTATTTTACCAAATAAGTCTTATTAATTATGCTTTGAAAATATAAATTTGAATAAATGCACTTTTTTTAGTCATTTAATATTAAGGGTAGTACATCTAGAAATTAGAATTATCTCATCTCTCCTTCATCTCTAAATTTATTTTTTCCGTCTCTCATCTTTTTATTTCTCTCCTATTTTGGGTTATCACAGCCTTTTATCTCTCCCCTTTCTCATAAATATCCTTTTATTTCTAAACTGATCCATATCTTAGATTCCTCCACTGAAATTGCTTTTTTGATCCCCTTTTGACATTAAGGTATGGTTCACTATTACTCTTTAATTCTTGTCTTTTTCTTTGCAAGTTATTTACAGCTATTTTTTTTATTTAATTACCATTTATCCATATCATATTTATTTAAAAAAAATTGAAGGAACTTTTAGTTGTTGAATAAACGAACAGGGAGTTTTTATTACAATATGCAAAAAGAGTCATCAGTTTGGAGAAGTTTAAAAGCCTTATTGGCAGTATTATTTTTTTTTATGTATTTTATTTTTTTCTTTGTTGTTGATGTTGTTGGTGGGGTTGGCATTGTTGAAACTTGTGGTGTGGTGTTGTTGATGGTGTTGGAATAAAGGATGTTGATTTTTTATTGTTGATAATGTTGTTGGAACATATGTTGTTTTCTTTGTTGTTGATGGTTTTTATTTGTTGTTTCTTTGTAGTTTATGTTGTTGTTGATGTTGCAACAGACAGAGAAACTGTTGGACCAAAGCAAACCACCAATAAGGCTAGTTTGATGTATTCCAACAGACTCCAACTTTGTTGCAACAGACTTCACATCCGTTGCATCAGACTCTACATCTGTTGCATCAGGCTTCACATCTGATGCAATAGAATCCTCATCTGATGCATAGAACTCCTCATCTGATGTAACAGATTCTACATCTGTTGTAACAAATGGATAATGTTCTTTCTGTGATATTAATTTTTTTCTCTTCTTTGTAGATATAAGGAACTGAAAGTGATTAACTTTTACCTGATAATCATAAGAGGCTACAGTAAATATGGGTATATATGTGAGAGATATGTATTACTAATAATATTATCGTGGAAACACACATAGAGTATACTAATTTTGTGAATGTTGTTTTTATCGATTAGTCATAGATCATTCAAACAAGATATCTGCAATTTTACACTGAAGTTTAGTAGGTCTGGACTTATAAGGATGAGGGACTATGAATATGGTTTGATACCCTGTTAAGATTTAATGTCGGTTATTGCTCATTTTTTTGTCAAGCATTGTGAAAAGATCTAGTTTTGGTGTCATTGTAAAGAGATTCAATAGCGATTAGACTAACTTTTAAGATGAATTAGACTATGAGAAGGCCTTCGAAGCCCAGCACTGCATCTAACAAGAATGAAAAACCAATATAGTTATTGCCCTAACCCAAATTTATATGGTTGGGTTGTTGATGGTGATGATTATACTCTAGAAGGTGCAGTAGAAGAATGCCTTTGAGGGAAAATGAGGGGTTGATGAAAGATTATATCATATGAAAGCTAATTGAAGAGGATACATAGGGTAGAAAGTAACTTCTAGCGAATTTGGCCAATGAAATTATATTGAAACATGAGAAATCTCTATCAAGTGCAAATATAAAAGTGTATCCTGTAATGTAAATTCGTTTGTTGCCTCTCTAAGAGAAAAATAATGCAAATGGTTACTTTGCTAGGAAGCTGTGACTAGGTAGCGTGGTCGGGATTATCACCTAGATAGAAAATAGCAAAAGAACAAGAAAGTTGCCTTAAGGGAATCAAGGATTAAAATATTTTACAGTAAGTCTAGAAAACATCCACCAACAATTTCAATTAAAGTAAGGAATCTAAGTGAAGGCGGCAATTTCTGAATTTTAAATTGCATCCCATGCCTTCTTGTTTATGGTTCCGATCAGGTTCAGAACTGTTGACCTGATCGGAACCACAAACATAATTGAATGGCAGATTGTCACTACTTACTTAATAATATGGTTTTAATTTATTGTGTTTTCTAGCCTTAGCATGCTTTCAACATTCCTTAGAGAAGATCAGAGGTTTGCTGCAGTATGCAAATCCCGATAATTTTCAAGATTGCCTCCAGCTTGCCAATTTGGTCTTCAAGTTTGTCGTTGTTGTCTTTGAATTTGGTGTAGAGTTCCTAATCTCTTGTGAGCTCGATCAGGAACACTACTTTCAAAGTTGTGGCATTGTAGAAGCCCTTCGAAACACCTTCTTCAAAAACCTAAAATGATACATGAAGGGTTGTTATGTATATTTTTAGGTCAAAATGTATTGATGTAAAGTGAAGATATGGTCCCAACAGTTGAATAGCTCACTTTTATCGAGCGTTGCTCAGTGTAGCTTGCTAAAAAAACCTTTAAGTATTTGGATAAATTAATTAGCAAAGGTTACGTAATGTTTGATCTAAACTGACTCTACCAAGTCTATCAAATATTACGTAACTGCAGGTTCGTTACCCTATTAAAACCTTTGTTAAAGTTAGTAAACGGATTAAATGATCTCAATATCTCAGCCTTTTTGATGATCTCTCTTCTCCCATATAGAGGACTAGATATCTGACATACAAAAATCTACACTGTCACCAGAAATGCTTGCCACAGTGAAAGTCTTTAGAAGGCTTGATTATTAGCCTCTCAATATCACTTTTATGTCTTTCTGGACGTCTTTTCCAATTATATTGGAACTGACAAACCAAACTAAGCACTGATGTGTATGCTAATGCTAACATATTTGAGACTTTTAACTAAGAACAATTGCGAAGTCTCAAGTAACTTTTGTCATTTTGGATTACTTTATGCTTGATTTTGTAGTAGAAGCTAAGATGCTAGAGAACCAAGAAGAATGGAAACAAATAAGCTAAAATCTAAAGTAAATAAATGTGAAGTGTGGTTGATGACATTCGTGATAAGTCGTCAGCCCTATGATAAGCTATCAGTTTCATCGTCAACAGTAGACAGAGAATTGGCCTAAATTGAAAGCTGTGACGACATTTTGTGATAGGACTTCAAGTAGCTAATAAGTCATCAAGATTGACGTCAGCATAAGGCAGAACATTAGAGCTGAGGAAAAGCCTTGACGACATTTGTGATAGGTCATCAAGGAGATGATAGGGCATCACCGTTTGTCGTTAACGTTAGGCAGCGAGTACCAAAAGCATAAAGGAAACTAACGACATTTGTGATAAGTCGTCATCCTCTTGATAGGCTATCACAAATGGTGTCACCTAATTCGAGGAATTTCTAAATTTTATCATTTTGTTTCCATAATTAGGTGTACTATTTAAAGCCTTGTTTAGGGTTTTCTTAAGGGTTTCGAACCTTGAGTTTTGAGAGACGATACTTTGATATTTTCTCCCTCTTCTTTTGGCTTGAGAAAGCAACTATTTTAAAGAGACTATCATCATTATTTTGGGATATTCTTTGGTGATTTAATCTGAGAATCTCTAGTTTCTATTCATCTTTTGGTAAGTTCATCTTTCAAAGCATGAATTCATCTAGTTGCTTCGATTATTATGTCATGAGCAACTAAATTCCTTTAACCTGAGTTATAGGATCTAGGGGTAGGTCTTGATAAGGTGTTGAGTATTCAAGATTCGAAGGTGGAGGACTCCTTGACAATTCTGATTTTTTAATTATTGTCTTATGGTTGCAAACAATAGATAACATCTGCTTTGATTTTCTTGAGAAAGAAATCAAATATAGTGGGAAGTGAATTATCAGTAGGGACTTGGAAACACTAAACTTTCATTTAATAATCAGTGCTGTAACAAGGTTGGTAACCTGAGGTAAAATCTGGGCAGTGAATATAAATTCTCTAAGTCCTTGAGGATTAGGTAATTAAATACTTAGGTAGGTCGAGAGACATTTAAGCTTAACTTCGCTAAAGATAACTTGTTTTACTACCTACCGTGAGAATCTTGAACCACTAGTAGTATCTGTCAAGTACTAAAACCCCTAGTGAACATAATTCTAGTTTTTCATAAACTCTTGATTACAAACATTTAAACTAAAGTGACCAACAATTACTTGTTAACTAAAACCTCCCTGTTTCTCAAAACATCCAACTATCAGTTGATTAAATCGCAAATGACTTATGTTCACACCATATTCTCTGTGGTATTTGGCCCCAACCAAGTTGGGTTTTATATTGATGATGATCGCTTACATTCTTATTGAGAGGTGTAGTTTGAGTGTTATAAAAAATGGCGCCGTTGCTGGGGAATATGGTTGAAAACTAAAGTTTGTGTACGCTAATTGACTGTTAGTCAAGTTTCCTAGTTTTATGTTTATTTATTGTTTTTGTTTATTTGCAAGATATTTATAGTGTATGCCAAGAACCAGAAGTTCTGGAGAACCATTATTACCACCTAATCCTGAACCATAACGAATTGGAAGAATGACAGAACAATAAGAGGCTGACAGATTGGGAGATGATGAGTTGCTGAATCCTAGTAACCCAAGGCGTGCAGGGCAAATAACTGCACAAGTATAGTGTAATGTTCAGAGGAAACGTCCATTCCGAGAAAGGCAAGAGTACCAGCCGGTCCAGTATGATCTCAATGATGATGATGATGATGATGGAATAGATGGAGCAGGTGCAACGGGTGCAATTATTCCTCCACTGTTGGCACCTGGAGAAAAATTCAATATTACGAGTACTATGATTCAACTCTTAAATCTGAAGGGGTTGTTTGGTGGCCTTCCTAGGGATGACCCAAACTTATATCTGGTGAATTTTGTCATTATTTGCAAATCTTTTGATAACCCAGGAGTGGGCCAAAATACTATTCGATTGAGATTATTTCTGTTGTCTCTGTTTGGGGAGGCAACATTATGGCTAAATGAGCTGACACCCGATTCTATAACTAACTGGAGGCAGTGGAAAGGAGCTTTCCTAGAAAGGTTTTTCTGCCTTATAGGAGGTTATAGTTGAGGGATGAAATCAGCAACTTTAGACAGCTCCCAACTGAAGCCTTGCATGAAACCTGGGAAAGATTCAAGAAAAAGCTGACACAGTGTTCGAACCACAACATGACAGAAATACATTTGATGGAGACTTTGTACAGGGCTTTTAACTCTGTTACAAGGACAATTGTAGACAATACTACTAGTGGTTTATTTTTTGATCTTACATTCCCAGAGGCTTCAGAGATGCTGGACAGAATGACCAAACAGAGTAGAGCATAGCATACCAGAGAATCTATGGTGGCCAGCCGCACTGATTCTGTAGGTATTACTACGGAATAATGCAAAAGAGAAGAGGAGCGTGACCAATACATGGATCACCTTAAAACACAGATGGACTTACTAACCAAACACTTGCTATCAGGCAAGATTAAAAAGGTGAAATCTGTGGGATCACAGGATAGAAGTGAGGCTGATGCAGATAAAGAAGCTAACTATATTAATAATCAGGGGGGTTTCCAGGGAATCAAGGTCGTACTTACTATGATAAGCCTATTTATAAAGATAAGGAGCAAGGAAATTGGAGGAATAACAATGAAAGGAGTAGGTAATATGTTCCTCCTAGAAATCATGAGGCTGCTTCAACAAGTTCTAAAAAGATGTCCATGAAGGGCATGATGGCTAAGTTGTTGATGGGAGTGGAGACTACCAACTATGGTGTGACCACCATGAAGACCAATTTTACATCCATTAGTTAGTTGGAGCACTGACACTATACCACAATCAAATAGTTGGAGCAGCAGATGGGCCAACTCTTTACAGCATTCTACCTGAGGAAGAACGGAACGTTACCAAGTGATACGGTCCAAAATTCATGGAATAATGACTTATGCATGGCTATTATCACTAGAAGTGGTAAGATATTACCTAGCCCTTCTATGGGAAAACCTATATTTGATGAGGTAGTTAATGTTGAACAAGAAGAAAGTGGTCCAGTGGAGTCTGAGAAGCTGGATAATTTTGATAATGTTCTGGAAAAAGGAAAAGAAAAGGAGAAGGAGGTAGTGTTGAGGCACTTGACAGGATACACGAAGTTCAGGAAAGGCCTTGTGACTAAGAAATGGAAGGTTAGCCATGTGCCATAGGATAATCTCTTTCATTGTGGTGATATCTCTACAAGGTCTTTAATGCAAAAAAGGCAGATTCGGGAGCATTTTCCATCCCGTGTATTATTGGGTCCCTAAATTTCACAAAAGCACTATGCAATTTGGGAGACAGTATAAACCTAATGCCACTTACTGTGTACAAAAAACTGGGTTTGGGGGATCCTACCCCGACGAACATGTGATTGGTGATGGCAGATAGGTCTGTAAAGTGGCCAATGGGTATATTACATGATGTATTGGTAAAGGTGGCCGACTTCATTCTACCTACTGATTTTGTAGTTTTGGACTATGAGGTGGACTTTAAAGTGCCCATCATTTTGGGTATACCATTCCTTGCAACTGGGAGAGTGATAGTGGATATGGAACTTAATGAGCTGAAGTTCAGGTTCAATGACAAGGAAGCAAGATTCAAAATACACTCATCCATGACACCGATAAAGGAGATGAGTGTTTTCTCAATCGTGGACGTATTCTATGAAGATGGTAACGGGGTATCAACAGGTTATCTTGGCGAAGTTTGAGTAGTCAAGATAACCAAGTCGTGCCGTGACAGTAAATTAGGCGTTATTGGGAGGTAACCCAAAATTTTTATATTCCAGCAAATTAGTTGTTTTTGTAGTTAGGTTCTAGTTTAAAGAAGGTGGAATCGATATATCTAGCCAAGTGCTCCTGACAATATTTTTGATGGGCTGTCACAATTGTGATAAGCCGTCAACTTTGTCATCAAAAATAACAACTCTGAGGCAATTTCTGTTAAGGATGATGACATTTGTGATAAGATATCAAAATTGTGATGGCTTGTCAAAAATATCATCACCAAAATCCAAACATTAGCTAAAACTGTGGGCTAAATTAAAAAGACCCGACCCAGCCCACAACTTGGCCTTGCCAACTTCCCGCTTAGTTTTTTTAAGTTATTCTCTTTCCATCTTTGGTTCATTTTCTTTCCTTTTCAAAGTTTCTCCAACTAAAACAAAAGAAAGTTTCTTTGTATGTGTGGGTTTGCAATCAAAATCAAGAACCTCTCTTTATTTCCTCTTGGTCGTGTAACCACATTGAAGGCTCCATCAGGTATGCTCGAAACCTAGCCTTTCTTTTCAAGTAGCAAGTGATAAATTGATGAAAACCCAAGTTCCCAAGAAGTTTGAACCATGTTCAGCTTGCAAAGATATCTAAAAATCATAACTAGGGTTTGCTGTGCAAGCTTAAGGTTTAAAAGTTCATCTCAAAAAATGAAAATCGAGTGGATTTAAAAAAAATGGGACAAAAAATTGAGTTAAAATCAAGTTGGGGTTCTATTTATAGCTGACGACATTCATGATAAGCTATCACAACTATGACGGCTTGTCAAAAATGTCATCAGAAGTAACTAAGAGTTTTGTGGGTTCTGTTTAGGGATGACGACATTCATGATAAGCTATCACAACTGTGATGGCTTATCAGAAATGTCATCACATCTGGGACCTAAAGTATTACTAAATACTTTAAAGGGGTGTGGAATTTCAATAAGTGATGTGTTTGTGTTTATACTTTTGAGGGTAAACTAATGTTTTTTCTCTTGCTACAGGTCTTGAAATGGAACCCAAAGGAAAGAACTCAAAATCCACAAAGAAAGTGACCAAGGGAAGTGTACCTCAGAGACTCTTCAATGAAGATCCTGATTATGAAGAGGAAGAGCCTCTACTCAGGAAGCAAAAAAAGAAGCAAAACCCTAAAAAGACACTACCACCCCCACCATTTGAGGTGGATAAGAGTAAAGAAAGTGATACTAAGCCAACAACATCCGATCATATAACTTCTGAGCAGATGGTCTCTATGCAATAAGAGTCTGAACAAGCTGAATCTAAAGAGAGTGATTTAGATCACCCTGATTCTAAGGGGCATGAGTCTGAGAGACCATCAAATGAGTCACCTTCTGCTGAGCCATAAGATGATAAAGACTCTTCGATTCAGGGAACTATGGTCAAATACAAGAATCCTAAAGTCCGAGATGGTACTAGATGGCAGATTACCAAAGCTCAAAAAATCTTCTTTGATGGGCTTTGCAGAACCAACAGAAAAGCTTTCAAGAGGCCAATATTTGATGAGAAGAGAATTATCACTAAGGGGTTGAGTAGGTACCCGGAGGTGGAGCAGAAATTTCATGACTATGATTTGGGATGGACTACACGAGGAGGAAATTCATTTTGCCCTACACTAGTTAGGGAGTTCTATGCAAACTACCAAGCTCGCTTGGAAAACATGTGTAAAGAAGGAGAGAAAGCAGCTGACCAACCTTTGTTGGATAAAGTTTTGGTACGAGGCATAATGGTGGATGTTTCTGAAGCAACAATTAATAGGTTCCTTCATGGCTATAACTTCACTCCTCAAGCTACTTCACCTACTTTCTATGCCCAATTGAAGTATCTAGAAAATTAGCAGAATTGGTTAGCCACACTCATAGCCGATGGAGAACCATAATGGATAACAAATCTGAGTGAAAGGATCTTCAAGGCCTCCCTAACTTCAGAAGTAAGATTTTGGTGGGGTATTGTACGTACGTGGTTGATGCCCACAAATGGTGATAATATCCTTGGGGATGACAGAGCAATATTAGTTGCAAATTTTATGGCTATCCTCAAATTGAATTTTGGAGAGATTATCATCGAAGAGATAAAAATTCGAGTCTTGAGGTATGATACAGCATGTCCCTTCCCTTGTTTAATTATGAGGTTGTGTAAGGCAAAAAATGTGCTGAAGATTGTAGGGTTAGAAGAATAACTCTTTGCCAGGAAGACCCATAATCCGATCCGAAATAAGGAAAATCAGCCAAGGCTAATGCTTGACAGGGGCGCAGATATTTCAACTGATCCACCGGTTATAGGTACTAGTTTAGCACCTAATGCAGAGGTGATTGATTCTAAAGTTAGACCTCCAACATCCACAACAATGGTAGAATCATCAGTACCCAGAACTGAGATAATTTCTCCAGCTGCAGTGCCTACAACAAAATTTTCCTTCAACCCTAAGAATTTCAGGAGAGTAGCAAAGCAGTCCAAGTGGTGCGAGGATTAGCTTAAACTCTTTGCAGAGCAATTTGCAGCTGCAGTTGACAAAAGAGTTAAGGCTGCACTTGAGCCTTACAAGGCTCTGCCGGGCTGGATTGATGAATTGGAGAACTGCTTCAATGCGCAGTCGAGAGAGAGGTCATCTCCAGAGATGGCATTATTCAGATCAGACCTAGACAAAGTAAACATGGAGGTTGTAAAGTTATAATAGCACCACTTTATGGTGTCAGTAGATCAAGTAGCTGATGAGTCTGAGGGAGAAATCCCAATGCTTGAT
The DNA here is from genome assembly GCF_002878395.1 of Capsicum annuum. Classification (NCBI taxonomy): domain Eukaryota; kingdom Viridiplantae; phylum Streptophyta; class Magnoliopsida; order Solanales; family Solanaceae; genus Capsicum; species Capsicum annuum. The sequence continues at coordinate 191,450,280 of NC_061122.1, forward strand.
CTCACGGAAGATCCAGTAAAGAAAAAGAAAAAGAAAGGTAAGAAGAAAGGAAAAGAAAAGAGAGATAGGACCGACAGTGATGAAGAAAGAAAAGCAAAAAAGAGGGTAAGAAAGAAGTCTTAAAAGAAGGAGATAAAAAAGGTGATAATTGAGTCCTTAGTGGACAATGAGAGATGGGAGACAACCATCCGAGCGAGAGTCGTAGGTGCCTCTACTAGTAGGCCTTCAGAGACTAATAGACTAGCTGCACAAGAACAGAGAGAGGCTCCTGATGGAGATACGGCAGCAGGGTCAGGAACCCATGACCCCCGGGATTGATCTATTCCAGGTATACTCTAACCCTTAGTTTAGATTTTCTTTGATTGCAAGGTGAGGGTGTAGGGTAAATTTGTTGTGATAAAATTTTGTAGTCAACTAAGAGAAATACTTGTACTTGAGGCAGTTGAATTGTTTTTATGATTTTTGTACGCCTCTTCAAGTGGTCTACTACTTTAAACTGAGTGATTTGTATTTAAGTGTGACCACCGTGTATCTTTGTATGGCATTAGTTCTAGTAACATAATAATCATTGCTAAGTAGTTGAATGAACTGAATGAGTAGTTGAGTGCGATATACTTGTGAACCAAGTGTTTTTGTGAGATGTTACTCAGTTCTCTCTATATGATGAAGCCAGAACTTACCCAGTTAGTCTTACCTAGGTTGAAAGATAGGGGTTAGGAAAGGAACATAGGCCATTTTAATATTACCTCACTTTAGCCTAAATGACCTTCCCTATGTGTATCATATCCCTTGATCCCTATTTTGAGCCTAATTAGCCTATTTCTTTGTATGACACCTGTCACCTTCTCATTTAGATCATAATGAACCTGTTTTGGCCCCTGTCCTCCTTAGACACTATGCACCTTGACTTAGGAAAATGGCCTAAGTTGAGGGTGGCTATCATAGGGGTGCGTGATATAGAATGGGTATGATGAAAAATAGAATAAAAGAGAAGAATAAAAAGTTGGGTGCAGAGGAAAAGAGCAAGAAAAACAAAAATTGTAAAAAAGAATAAGTAATTCAGAAAAGACTGCACCCATCCTAAATAATTGTGATCAAGAAAAGAGAAGAGCGAAAAAGGCTAATGAGTGAAATCCCAAAAACCTAGTGTAGTATCAAGGAGGCTTAGTCACTTTAAATACCATTGAGTATCATACTAGCCCTTAGCCTATATTAAAAGCCTAAGAGAAGTCCTATAGTTATCCTAGCTGACCTATCTGAAGATCTGGGTAATGACAATAAGGGCAAGCCTATGGTACTTGGCATACACTGATTGGAACTTTGTTTTGAGAGTGAGTGTTTTGATTGTACCCATGGTTACATATATAATTCCTGATATGAGATGAGGGGGATTTCTTTGCCGTGAGGGCACACTGGTTACATTGCTAGTTACTAACTTGTTTGGGTAGTGTAATACTCTCTATGCATAGTTGTTATAGCTGAATTGATGCCATATCTTGATTCCTATGTGTTGCATTGGTGTTCTTCATTGTACTTAAATTAACTAACTTTGGAGATAGTGGAAGTGTTTTGAGATGATATGGATGATTGACTTCCAAATGTGCTTTGTATTCTTTTAGTTGTGCTGAGCTGCTTGAGGACAACCAATTGTTTTAAGTTGAGGGTGTTGATGTGTGAGCTAATGCTAACATATTTGAGGCTTTTAACTAAGAATAATTGTGAAGTCTTAAACAACTTTTGTCATTTTTGATTGCTTTATGTTTGATTTTGCAGTAGAAGCTAAGATGCTAGAGAACTAACAAGAATGGAAGCAAATGAGTTGAAATCTGAAGTAAATAAAGGTGAAGTATGGCTGATGACATTTGTGATAAGTCATCAGCACTATGATAAGCTATCAGCTTTGTCGTCAGTAGTAGAAAGAGAATTGGCCTAATTTGAAAGTTGTGACGATATTTTGTGACAGGACGTCAAGGAGCTGATAAGTCATCTAGATTGCCGTCAGCCTAAGGCAGAACATCAGAACTGAGAAAAAGCATTGACGACATTTGTGATAGGTCATCAAGGAGTTGATAGGGTGTCACCATTTGTCGTCATCGTTAGGCAACGAGTACCAAAAGCATAAAGAAAGCTGACGACATTTTTGATAAGTCGTCAGCCTTCTGATAGGCTATCACAAATGGCATCACCTAATCCGAGGAATTTCTAAATTTTATGATTTTGTTTCTATAATTAGGGTGAACTATTTAAAGCATTGTTTAGGGTTTTCTTAAGGGTTCTGAACCTTGAGTTTAGAGAGATGATACTTTGATATTTTTCTCCCTCTTCCTTTAGCTTTAGAAAACGATTACTTTAAAGAAACTATCATCATTATTTTGGGATTTTCTTTGGTGAGTTAATCTGAGAATCTCTAGTTTTTATTCATCTTTTGGTAAATTACACTTTCAAAGCATGAATTCATCTACTTTCTTTGATTATTACGTCATGAGTAGCTAAATTCCTTTAACCTGAATTATGGGATCTAGGGGTAGGTCTTGATAAGGTGTTGAGTGTTCAAGATTTGAAAGGTAGTAGGAATCCTTGATAAACTTGATGTTTTAATTATTTTCTGTTGGTTTCAAATGATAGATAACACCTGCTTTGATTTGCTTTAGAAAGAAATCAAATATACTGGAAAGTGAATTATCAACAGGGACTTGGAAACATTAAACTTCCATTTAATAATCAGTGCTGTAACAAGGTCGGTTAACCTGAGGTAAAATCTGGGCAGTGAATATAAATTTCTTAAGTCCGAGAGGATTAGGTAATTAAATACTTAGGTAGGTCAAGAGAAATTTAAGAATAAATTCGCTAAAGATAACTTGTTGTCCTACCTACCATGAGAATCTTGAACCACTAGTAGCATCTGTCAAATACTAAAACCCCTACTGAACATAATTCTGGTTTTTCATAAACTCTTGATTACAAATATTTAAACTAAAGTGACCAATAATTACTTGTTAACTAAACCCCCCTATTTTTTGAAACATCCAACTATCAATTGATTAAATCGCAAATGACTTAAGTTCACACCGTACTCCCTGTGGGATTCGACCCCAAACTAGTTTGGTTTTATATTGGCAACGATCGCTTACATTCTCTTTGATAAGTGTAGTTTGAGCTTTATCAAGCACAATTGCTCGATATGTCCTTTCCAATATAATTGCAAGAGATGTCTAGAAAGTCATAAAAGTGATATTGGGAGATTACTTATCACGCCTCTACAGACTTTCACTGTGGCAAGCATTTCTGGTGATGGTGTAGACTTTTGTATGATGGATATGTTGTCCTCTATATGGGAGAAGAATGTCAGTAGAAAGGCTGAGATATTGAGATTGTTTAATCTGTCCACTAACTCGGGCAAAGGTTTGGAGATCTTGCCCCTCCTTGCTTATCTTATGCATGCAAATGTGAAGAGTGCAAGGCAAAACATTATGGAGTGATTAATACTGTTAATGCATTAACTGCTGAAGTAAAGGAGTTGATATCTAACGGTAGTGTCATTCGATCAAAGAGGATTTTAGATTCATCCACTCCATTAGAGATTAAGGCTAAGAGGAGAAAGAAAGCAATTTCCAAGGCATAATCAAGTATCCAAAAAGGAAAAATTTTAAATCTAAAAAAGGTGAGAAGATAAAAAGGGGAGAAATAGGAAGGAAAAATTGAATGCTAGATTTAGTTCATCTTATGTTGTTATGTCGAGTTATTGAGTTACTCCATCTAATTTTAAGAGCTTTTTCTTTTCAAGATGGTGAGGAAGAAAGAGTTTCCCCATCATTAGCTAATACTGGGAGAAATACATCTAATGTTATTGAATGACGTCTTTGCTCGAGTTAGTCAACAAATTAAACAATCTCAATCACTTGGTTTTTCTATGGATCAATCTTCTCCCGTAGAGGACAAGATATCAACAGAACTGCTTGACACAGTGAAAGTTGATATCAAGAGACGTCTTTGCTCGAGTTTGATATCCCCTGTGTAGTTTGATAATCTAGAAGACTTCTTTTCTAGAGTTAGTCAACAAATTAAACGATCTCAATCACTTGGTTTTTCTATTGATCAATCTTCTCCCGTAGAGGACAAGATATCAACAGAACTTCTTGACACAGTGAAAGCTGATATCAAGAGATTACTGATTATGTCTTCTCAAGACTTGCTTCTACCAGAAAACTATTCTACATTGAGTCCTGCACTATCCATATATGCTACAGCACCAGATTTTCCAATAGATATGCGTCTGTTGCAGCTTGCTAGTTATCTGTTTATCCTATTTCATTGAGAGCATTAGATTTTTCTAAACACTTCTTGGCCAAACTCAATTTTTTCTCTTGGATTGCTTCTCTTTTTTTCTTTCCATCGTTCAAGCTGGCCTCCAAACTCAATTTTTGTTCTTGGATTACTTTTATTTTTTTCTTTGCATCCTTCAAACTGGATAGTTTGAAGGATGCAAAGAAAAAGAGAAAAGCAATCCCAGAGTAAAAATTAAGTTTGGAGGCTAGCTTGAAGGATGCAAAGAAAAAAAAGAGAAGCAATCCAAGAGCAAAAATTGAGTTTGGCCAAGAAATGCTTAGAAAAATCTAATGCTCTCGATGAAATTGAATAAACAGATGACTAGCAAGTTGAATAGATGCCACATTTGTTGGAAAAACAAACTGATATATCCATCTATTGCAACAGATTGTCAATATATTGTAAGTTATCAGAAAGATGAAATATATTTTGCAACAGATTACCCATCTGTTAGATTTATTTTAAAGCAATTTTCTTTTCTTTCCGAAATACAATAAAAAGATAAAATATTGTATTTTGATCCTTTTTTTAATTTACATATTCAAAAATTCACCAATTTTATTTAATTAAGGGATATGAACAGTCGTGGATTTTTATTTGACTATTTCAAGTCACCCTTTCCTATTCAATTATTTTATAAATAGGTCATTTCGGCCTTCTCTCACTCGTTCATTCTACTACACTTACAATAAAAATATGGCTTATCCATATTTATACAATAAGATTCATATTGAGTCCTTGCAGGAACTTCAAAGACAATTTGATGAACTCCAGAGGGATTTGACTAACTTTGAAGCAAGGCTGAGGAGGGCGCTGCTGCTGCTGGATAAAAATTGTCCGGTTGACAATAATAATAGTAATAATAATAATAATAGTAATGATAATAATAATAGTAGTAGTATTAATTATGTTATGTTTTTCTTTCTTTTAGCGTATGTATTTTCCTTTTTTATATCCGATCTACCTATAAGAGATAAAAAATCTATGTATATGTTTGGTTTGGTTTGGTCAACTTTAAATTTTTAATTCTTATTTAATATTTAATTATCATTCTATTTATTCCCTATTCTTAAAATGTCGTCGGTTGGAGGTAGGGACTAAATGATATACACAATTTAATAAATAATAAGGAACTAAATGATATACACAATTTATAACCGCAAAAGAAAGGTTATTTAATTTTAAAAAAAGTCACAACAATAGAATAATTAATTTATATGATTTTGATTGTTAAGAAAAAGGTGAATAGTCATGACTCTGACTTTTTGTTTAAACACATTCAACAAACAAACAAAAACAGACAACGTTGTTGATGTATCAAATTCCTTATCTGTTGAGATTGATGAATTAGTTGCTAGAAGAAATCAAAAAAGCTCCTAAAATAGATGGTTGATTTTTTGCAACAGATGAGTTATTTGATGCAACAGAAATACAATCTGTTGCCATAACTCAATACAAAAAAATGATTATTATTTTATTAAGGAAACGATTATTGAAAATCAGGTGTCTTCGATTTTTAAACTGAGAAAAAGGTTATTTAAATGTAAGAACTTATTAATAATAATAATCTAAAAATTCATGACTTTTCACAATAATAAAAACTCTAGCTTGATTTAATTAAGTCATTTCTTTTCACTGAAAACAATAAGGAAATAAATGCTAAACACAATTTAAACCGTAAAAAACTCATTAAATCTATTTCATTACTTTATATAATAAAAAGGTCAGAAAATTTGGATTAATGATATGATGATAATTTTTTTTTAAGAAAAATATATATATTATATGTTGCAACAGATAGATTATCTGATGCAGCGGGTTATCTATTATTCTAATGGATGATATGTCTGTTGTCATAGTAAGGAAGAAATGTCATTAATAAATGGAGGTGAATAGTTGTGAATTTTTGCCTAACACAATCAAGTTTAATCCTCTATAAATAGGTCCCTCCTTACTCTATCGTTCATTCTACTACACTCTATTTATTCCTTGCTCTTGTTACACCTTCAACTACTTTCTCTTCAAGGACTGGATAGCTTTTTCTGTCTTTGGTAAGTTTTTTTCTTAATTTTTATGTAAATATATGTTGTATTACATTCGAATTCTTTGTTTTTTTTTACTTTTGTTTTTGTTTTTACATGTGTGTTTCGTCAACTTATGCGTTTTCTAGATATGACTGATCCAGAGTGGGATGTCGCTATTTTTTGAGACTCCATGCGAGAACTGCAAAAGGATGTTCATGACCTGTAGTGGAAGTTGGCCGTTGTCAGAGTAAGGATATTGCGGGAGATCCGTAGGTTGAGGAGGGCATTGCTGCTGCCGGTTGAAGATTAGTCGGCTGGTCATACAAATAATAATAATGATAATGATGATAATAATAACCAAGCTTTTTTTTCTTTTAACTATGTATTTTTATTTTTTTTATTTGATAAAAAATTTATGTTTGATGCATTTGACATTTTAATCCTTATTTAATTTTCATGTTGTCTATTTTTTTTCTCAACGAATGACATGTCTACAATTAAGAAATAATTTGAATCTAGTATCAATAGGAATATATCAACATATGAGTTGAGTTATCTGTTAGGTTTGTGATAGGAGCTGCATTTTGTTATTTGAAATAGATTATTCATCTGTTCCAACAGAATAATTATATGTTGCATAGATAAATATTCTTTTGCAACAGATATATATTCTGGTGCAACAGATTATTTATCTGTTGAAACAGATTGGTAATCTGGTGCAATAGATTATTTATCTGTTGAAACAGATTACTAATCTAGTGCAATGGATTATTAATCTGTTGCAATAGAAACCCATCTATTCGATTCATATTACAGGCAACATGAGTTTACTATTGCAACAGAACATGTATCTGGTACCACAAATGATGGATCTGTTTAAACAGATTTCTCTTATGTTGCATTCATGTTCACGTTCTAGCTATTGTTAAACAAACAGCACACTAGCAGTTACCCATATGACAAATTCAGCTGAAAAGCATAATTTGACTTATCAAATTCTTATCTCAAGAAAATGACAATGTTAAAAGTGATGTACGAAACAAAATTTGACATAAAAATTGGTTAAAGTGCAACAGTTGTGGTAACAATAACAACAATAGCAATGGTCAATAAGAAGAATATGAAGATGATAATGAAGTATAAGATGATGATAATAAATCAGAAGATGATGAATAAAGCAGCAACAATAATGAAAAATAAATATCGTGAAGAGAGAGAAAATAACAACGGATGAGAAGAGAGAAAAATACGTCTTTTTCCCCTTCGTTTACCATTGTATTAACTAACATTTGGATCAAAGTATAAATTTAAAAACTTATGGGTTATTTTAAAATTTTCCAAACTTTCTCAATCCATAATTAAGTAGTTGTTACCTCCACTCAATTATTAAGGCTTGTGTCACCTACACCTCATTTTAAAACTTTTTTGTCACCTGTAGCCCAAAGCCCCCTGTTTCCTAAGCAAAATTAATATTGACATATCTTCAAATCCATTATCAGCAAACATTTATACCTTTTGAATAGCGTTGAGTGGTGATTAATTTCCTTAACCTTAGACTTATGACAATTAAATCATATTCTTCATTGTCATTATATCTAACAATTATTGAAGTCTTAAGCCAATTTCATATTGTGATATTCATCTATATATATTTTGTAGTCTTCTTCATCTGAGGGTAAGAGAAACAAGAAAAATCCTTCTCCTCCTACACCCTATAATGCTAGATTTTCATGTGTATTTAATCTTTGTTTGATTTATGCTTCTAATTTTATTTGAGAAGGTCTTATTGAATTCTGGGATAATCCCATACCAGGTGAAATATCCTCAAGGACAGTGTCTGACAAGCCTCAAGCTTCGGAGACTTTCCAACAAGTGTTTGTGATTAATAATTTCCGTAATAATTCCAACATATGACTCTTGATATGAAGGGTGGATATTAAGGATGAGGATAAAAAAAAGTAGGAAGTCGAGTGTTAATTTACTTTAGTTTTCCTAGAATATTAGTATTAGTCAACCATTTTCATATTCTTAGTTTTATGTTTCTATTGGTTAGATTGTTTACCCTTGATTATTATATATTCTTGTTAATCTATTTGCTTATTGTTATTGTCATCTTTTTAATCTAATTCGAGCTGAGGAATTATATATCATAAACTTCGTCTCTTCCTTTTTAAGGTAGGGGCAAGATCTGCATATGTACTATCCTTCTCAGACCCATTTGTAAAATTATACTACTGAAAGTATGAATTATTGTTATTAGGTTACTGTTATTAGGTTACTATCACTTATTGCTACATTTTTCTCAAAATTATCCTTATTGTTAAATTTCTATTAAATATAATTCAACTATTTTTTTAAAATTTTTCTAAATCCGGTAGAATTTGTGAACAATTTGGTCAAAAATTATGTACAGTATAGCATAACTTGTGAAAACATAATTCTTTGTTGTCAAAAATTATGTACAGTATAGCATAACTTGTGAAAACATAATTCTTTGTTCTTCCACATATTTATGTTTCCTTATCTACCACTATAACACCTCAATTTTCTGAAACGAAATGCTACACGGTGCTCATGACCCTGAAGGACCACAAGCTAACCCATGACTGATATCTGTACCTGTAAACTGCATAATACTTCATAAAATATGTGGAAACATGAACTGTAAGGCCATAAGGTTCAATACTAATACATATTTGAAAAATATGGAATAACACTACCAAAAAGGAACATAAATACTAAAGTCTGAACAACTAATCTGACATCTAGTCTGAAAGCCTCTAACTGAACTGAATAAGGAGTTGAAGGAACATGTCTCCAACTAACTCCATGAACTAAAATAAAGTGAAAACTAAAATATAAATGAAATTATCATGTCCTCGAAGGATGAGGACTCACGTCTAACTCTGATTGCTGATCCTGGAATCTACTGCTGATTTGGAGCTCATGCCTCTGAACCTATGGTGTAACATAAGAGAAAGCACTATAGCTCAAATATGTCAGTACGTCTGAATGTACTGAGTATACAAGTAAGGTAGGTTAAATACAAAGGGTTATATGCATGGACAATATTGACTGATATGAACATAAGAGTACATACATGCATACGTAACTGTAACTGAACTCGTGGAGATATGGACTACTGAGTCTGAATACTGACAACATGAGTGTACTGATAATCAGATTTTGAAAGATTGAGTTTACAGATATTGATATGTAAATCACTAATAAGTGATAGATCTGATACTGTATTACTGAATACTAAGAGACTGAGATTGGATTACTAATAAATGAATAATTGTTTCTGACAGTTCGAATTATGAAGAACTGGTCTGATTGGCTGTATCTGATAGTCCTGAAGCTGAGTACTGATAGAATGAGTTCTGATAACTGTTGTGATTGATAGCATAAGTGACTATATCTCACAGTCCATAAATCTAAAGGAAACTATCTGAGTTCCATTCTATTTTTGAGTTGATGTATCTGACAGCCCTGATAAACTGAAATCTGACGAGTTAAGATGTCTAAACCTACGTTGGCTACGTAGTTCTGGAACACAAGGATGACTACTAAGAATCACACCTTGAACTGGCTGGTGAGTTCCCATCCTTGGGTTCACTTGGTGCTAACTTCTACTTCCATCTGAGGGACACTGAACTGAATAACTAAGCTAAACTGAATAACTGAACTGAACTGATTAGTTGAACTGATATTGATTAACTGGACTGATACTAGTGGCATTGTCTAGCAAATCTAAACTAAGTTTACTAGATTCTGGTGACTGACGAAATGCACTGAGTTTTGAGGACTGGTTGAGAGTACTGAAGTTACTAAGACTGACTGTGAATACTGAGGTTACTGAGGTTATTGTGCACTGAGATTACTAAGATTACTGGACTACTGAGATTACTGAGCTTTTCGAGTTTTCCTGAGTCACATGACTGACTGAATTCTATAGATCATGGCTTGACTGAGAGTATCGTGGAAACATAACATGGCTCGAGGCTATATTATTTGGGTACAAGTACCTCCAGGTCTCGATGGAAGAAAACTGACTCAACTTGAATTTCTTGATGCAGCTTTCAGACTTCCTAGGATACTGTTTAACCTTAGGCTCCTATACCAAGTTTGAAACGCCTCGATTTTTTGAATTGAAATACTACACGGTGTTCATGATCCCGAAGGACCACAAGCAAACCCATGACTGATATTTGTACCTGTAAAATGCATAATATCTCATAAAATATGCAAAAACATGAGCTGTAAGGCCATAAGGTTCAATAGTAATACATATTTGAAAAACATGGTATAACAATACCAAAAAGGAATATAAATACTGAAGCTTGAACATCTAATCTGACATCTAGTCCGAAAGCCTCTAACTGAACTAAATAAAGAGTTGAAGGAACATGTCTCCAATTAACTCTATGAACTGAAATAATGTAAAAACTGAAATAGAAATGAAATCATCATGTCCTTAAAGGATGAGGACTCACGTCTAACTCTGATTGCTGATCCTGGAATCTACTATTGATTTGGAGCTTATGCCTCTGAACCTATGGTGTAACATAAGAGAAAGCATCATAGCACAAATGCATCAGTACGTCTGAATATACTGAGTATACGAGTGAGGTAAGCATAATGCAAAGGGTTATATGCATGGACAATACTAACTGATATGAATGTGAGAGTACATACATACATACGTAACTATAACTGAACTTATGGAGAGATGGACTACTGAGTCTGAATACTGACAACATGAGTGTACTGATAATCAGATTCTGAAAGACTGAGTTTACTGATATTGATATGTAAATCACTAATAAGTTATGGATCTGATACTGTATTACTGAATACTAAGAGACTGAGATTGGATTACTAATAAATGAATGATTGTTTCTGATAGTTTGAATTATGAAGAACTGGTCTGATTAGCTGTATCTGATAGTCCTGAAGCTGAGTACTGATAGAATGAGTTCTGATAACTGTTGTGATTGATAGCATAAGTGACTATATCTCACAGTCCATAGATCTAAAGGAAACTATCTGAGTTTCATTCTATTTTTGAGTTGATTTATCTGACAGCCTTGATATACTGAAATCTGAAGAGCTATCTAAGTTCTTTATTGAGACTGGGTAGCTATAGCTGATAGTCCTGAAATCTGTAACTAAAACTGTGGGAAGTAGTTATCTAACCGAAAAGCCTCAAATATGCTATAATAGCTAAGCTTGGGTCCAATCTCGGCCCCGACTAGAGGGGTGTCAATACCGTGCCAGCCTGTGAGTGACCCTTATCTGGAGGGTACTCAATGAGAACAGTGGGAACCTTAAACTGACAGGTTAAGCCACCTCATCAAACCTAATCTGCTGGGTTAAGATGTCTCAACCTGCGCTGGCTACATAGTTCTGGAACACAAGGATGACTACTAAGAATCATACCCTAAATTGGCGGGTGAGTTCCCATCCATAGGTTCACTCGGTGCTAACTTCTACTCCCATCTAAAGGACACTGAATTGAATAACTAAGTTGAACTGAATAAATGAACTGAACTGATTAGCTGAACTAATACTGATTAACTGGACTGATACTAGTGGTATTATTTAGAGGAGCTAAACTAAGTTTACTGGATTCCGATGTGACGGAATGTACTGAGTTCTAAGGACTGGTTGAGAGTACTGAAGTTACTGAGATTGACTGTGAATACTGAGGTTGTTGAGGTTATTGAGCACTGAGATTACTGAGATTACTGGAGTATTGAGATTTTTGAGTTTTCCTGAGTCGCATGACTAACTAAATTCTATAGATCATGGATTGACTGAAAGTATCATGAAAACATGACATGGCTCGAGGCACACAACTATATTTTTTAGGTACAAGTACCCCCTGGACTCGATGGAAGGAAACTGACAGAACTTGAATTTCTTGAGTACACGACCATCAACAAAAATTCATTATACATGAGTGGGGGATTTCATGAAGTACATGGTCATCATAATATCTATCATGAATAGGAATGCTTATAATCAAGTCATAAATCTTATATTCTAACATCATGGGCATTCCAACAACATATACTATTCATAGCAATTGCATAGAAACCGTTCAAGTATAAGGGAACGGCAACATGTAACATTTAGTTCATATTGTAATGATTTGGGGATATTATACTTCATGTATTTATTCAATATCTCAAACATGGTAGGGAAAGCATGGATATATTTTGTGTACATAATTTATATCTTCATTATCAGACATGCTTTATACAACAACAATAACAACACATAATTTGCATGGAAATTCACATTGGAGTGTATGACTAACATAAACTTGTTATTTAGATATCATGAAATCATGTAAATATGAAGTTCTAACATACTAGGCATTTTATCAAACACCTTGCATGCATTCTTTAAGGCATAGCTGGATTTCATACTTGCATTCTATTAATCCATCCAAAGATCATGCTTTTTAACTAACAACATAACTTTCATGAGATATACAGTCACGATACTATTATATAGGAAAACAAATAAGCATCAACATGGGTATGATCATATCACAACAATCAACTAAGCTTTTGTATTTTAAAGATAGATTCTTGAACTCCACGGACGAAAGAAATCCATGGATGAACACTACGCATACCTTGGAAGGGAGGTTCTTGATGATTGACGGAGGAATTTCCTTGACATTGGATCTTCAAGCTTAATTATGAAACCCTAGTTGTTTTTCTCTTTTATTGCTCTTGGATGATGAGCTTTGAGATGTTAATAGGGTTGTAATGTGTTTAAAGGCTATATATTTCGTAGGGTTAAGTTTAAGGACGTGTAAGGAGTGTTAAAAGACTTAATTACCTTCAAAATTACTCTAAACGGAGTGTTTTTGGCACTTGAAATTGACTTAGGCGGCGCCAAACCAATCACCTAAGTTTGGTTGGGCGGTGCCTAACCAATCGCCTATCCTTACTGTCTTTCATGAAAATGGGCATAACTTTTCTCTCGGGTATTGGATTAAGGAAAAATTGGTATCGTTGGAAATATAATTCAATTCTCTAAAATTTGGTGGGTCTAAATCATTCTAAATACCAAATTAACATCGAGTTATACTTGTTCAAAGATGACCCTTGCAAAACCGAACACTAAAACTTGATGGATTAAAAAACTCTTAGCTTGTATTACCTTAAGTGACTCAGATGAACATTCTTAATGTATCATAAGATATCTTATTACTAGGATACTCATTGTAAGTCATGCACTAAAATGGTACTCATAGAATAGGAGGTTTCATACGTAAGAAAAAATGGTTCGTCTCCTAGCTTAGAAACATACGGGGTATTACAATATCTCCCCCTTGGGAACGTTCATCCTCGAATGGAAATTAACTGAGGGGGGAAAGATGATAAGATGAAGTACTTACAAGACATACACTACTGAAACATGGGTTCATGACTGACATGAATGAAAGCTGAGCACAACATACTGAACATGGATATCTGATGCATGGGAAACTGATTCATGAATATAAGACTGAGGATTCTAATAAAGTGAGTTTTCTCAAAATGAAAATGCATATCTGATGCACAACTAAAAGGCTGAATCCATGCATATCTGATGTATGATTATATGACTGACATAATATGTGAATGCATGACTGAAAGTACTGATGAGCTGATCACACATATCTAATGCGTGAATTCATGACTAAACTTACTCATGAACATGCAATGGTAACGGTATCAAGTTTGAATTGAAAACTGAGCATGGAACTAAATACCAAGTTTGGCACTGAAATATGAACATGAGGATGAGTAATTTTAAGGAAAACTATTATCTTGAACATAAAATACCGATCAGTTTGAGATTAATTACACCATATGCATGATCAGAAACATGAGAACATAACTGAGTCTAGGACGTGGTAGATATATTGAATATAATGATTTGAACTGAATCTTGAATACATTGCATACGACTGAAGTTGGAATTTGAGGGTTATCTTATGAGTACCCCTTCTCCAAATTGGATTCATCAAAAAAAAATAGAGCAGCATGTTTATGTCATGAAAGTTTAGGGGTATGATGTATCTCCCCCTTGGGACACTATGTCCCTAAAAAAATACTCACTTGGATGAGGTACTGAGGGGAATTGAGGTGATGTGCAAGACACCTCAGAATTGAGTCATGACTGAATTGCTAGGATTTGAAACTGAGAGATGATTCATGAACTGAGCTGAAAACGAGTGCATAAATATACTAACTTATCTGATTTACTGAATAACTGATAGCTGAATACAGGATCTGCAAAACTAAACTGTACTTAGTCTAAATAGTTAGGCTTAGATTTTTTAGTTATATCCATAGGAGATAAGGACTAAATAAGTATAATGAGGTATCTGAGCATGGATTCATGAATTCTATATTATTTGAGATTGCGAGACCAAGCATACGACATGGCTCTGAAGTATTCTATAAACTGGGGTACTGAAACACTGATAATTGAGTACTGACAACTAGAATGCTATGGTCAACCATGTCTGGAACTGAACTGAGTTTCAAATGTGGTTACTGAACTGAAGATGACATTATAACTAAGCCTATAGCTAGTACGGAAGTACTAAATTCAATGACTAAACACTGATCACTGAGTGCTGGATACTGAAACTATAATTGAGTTGGCAACTGAGTTTTTGATGGTTACATGCTGGGGACTGACATAAGTCCAGGATCTAAATGTACACTTACACTTGGTACTTTACCAACTTCTAAATACAACCCCTTGCTATACATTTACTTGCACATTTATCATGACATTCAAGCCTATCTTCACAACTACACCCTCGTGCAAAGTAAGCATTCAATAACCTTCTCTTATATAAACAACTGCTCAACACTACACTATTCCATAAGGAGAGTTAACTGGAGGAGTAAATCAGGAGGACCTGACGTATGAATGGAACTAACTGAATTTAAAAAATGACTGAAACTTTAAGGAATAGAATATCAACAACATGGATTTACCAAAAAAGACTGAACTGAGAATATACATGATGTGGTATGATTTGTCTGATCTGTAAGGGCATAGCATGAGTCATGGAAGCTAAGTATACTGGAAAGCATGATATGCGTACATGAGTCATGAGCTGCATTACCTGAGTCTAGAGTTTTCTGTACTTGTGGGACATGATTCATAATTCTGAGGGAGCTGAAACTGAACCCCTTATACTGGGAACTGAAGGCGCACATAATCCCATGGAAAGTGTGTGTAAGTAGATTGTGCTCATGGAACATGACTCGTTCTGTGGAGTAAAAGGGACTCCTTATGCTAGAAATTAAATTCATACATGATTATGGAAAAAGAGATACATGAGCATGGTTCATGACCATAGAGTTTGTATGTAATGCCTGAGTTGGTTTCGTGATAGCTGAAGTGAAAAACTCTACACTGAGATGAGAATGGGTCTGGAATTATCTTCCTTTACTGCTATCTATACATACTGTCTCTACTACTGAAATTTGAGGGCCTGGCTTAGGTACTTGATCTACAATCACATACCTACATTATGTTCAACACCTTCCTGTCTTACTAAATACATCATCTGATTCTGTTTCCTCATATACTGCTAATATCACATTCACACCTTCATTCTTAATTTTGAGTGAATAAACTTAAGTTTTTAGCTCGTACTATTCAAACCTACTGATCTAATCTCCATGAATACATAATCTGATCAAATAGAATAATACTATCCCAACTCTACTACTGCTAAACTTCTGGGTTCAAAAATGAGTTCTCATGATCATGAATAAAATCTGTACAACCTTGGAACAATAATGAACTAATGGGATACTGTTTGATTCTATTGCTAATCCCATAACTAACTATAAGGACTATCTGAGAAAGCCCTATCTTTAGGACTATGAACTTCATTATTTTTATTACCTTGAAAGTAAGGTAAAGTGAACATGAGGGGTGCATGATATGAATCTACATGGTTTCCTTAAAGAAACTTGCTATAGCACGATCTTGAGACATAAAAGAAGGGAAATTGTTCCTAAAACATCTAATAGCCTCCTGAACATAAGCGTGGTGCACAACACGCCCATGTACAAGACTCTCCTTGATGCAGCTTTCATACTTCCTAGGATAATGTTGAACCTTAGGCTCTGATACCAAGTTTGTAACGCTCCGATTTTCTGAATCGAAATGGTACACGGTGTTCATGACCCCGAAGGACTACAAGCTAACCCATGACTAATATGTGTACCTGTAAAATGCATAATATCTCATAAAATATGTGGAAACATGAACTGTAAGGCTATAAGGTTCAATACTAATATATATTTGAAAACCATGGTATAATAATACCAAAAAAAAACTTAAATACTGAAGCTTGAACATCTAATCTGACATCTAGTCCAAAAGCCTCTATCTGAACTAAATAAGGAGTTGAAGGAACATGTCTCCAACTAACTCCATGAACTGAAATAAAGTGAAAACTGAAATAGAAATGAAATCATCATGTCCTTGAAGGAGGAGGACTCACGTCTAACTCTGACTGCTGATCCTGGAATCTACTGCAGATTTGGAGGTTATGCCTCTGAACCTATGGTGTAACATAAGAGAAAGAACCATAGCACAAATGCGTCAGTACGTCTGAATCTACTGAGTATATGAGTGAGGTAGGCTTAATGCAAAGGGTTATATGCATGGACAATACTGACTGATATGAACGTAAGAGTACATACA
This sequence comes from Capsicum annuum, assembly GCF_002878395.1. NCBI lineage: Eukaryota > Viridiplantae > Streptophyta > Magnoliopsida > Solanales > Solanaceae > Capsicum > Capsicum annuum. The sequence goes on from NC_061122.1 coordinate 191,467,379, forward strand.
TACATACGTAACTATAATTGAACTCGTGGAGATACGGACTACTGAGTCTGAATACTGACAACATGAGTGTACTGATAATCAAACTCTAAAAGACTGAGTTTACTGATATTGATATGTAATGACAATAAGTGATGTATCTGATACTGTATTACTGAATACTAAGAGACTGATATTGCATTACTAATAAATGAATGATTGTTTCTGATAGTTCAAATTATGAAGAACTGGTCTGATTAACTGTAACTGACAGTCTTGAAGTTGAGTACTAATAGCATAAGTTCTGATAACTGTTGTGATTGATAGCATAAGTGACTATATCTCACAGTCCATAAATCTGAAGGAAACTATCTGAGTTCCATTTTATTTTTGAGTTGACTGTATTTGATAGCCCTGATATACTGAAATCTGAAGAGCTATCTGAGTTCTTTACTGAGATTGGGTAGCTATAGCTGACAGTCCTGAAATCTATAATTGAAACTGTGGGAAGTATTTATCTAACCGACATGCCCCAAATATGCTATAATAGCTAAGCTGGGGTCCAATCTCTGCCCCGACTGGAGGGGTGTCAATACCATGCCACGGGTAAGGACAGCTTGTGAGTGACCCTTATCTGGAGGGTACTCAATGAGAACAGTGGGAACCCTAAACTGACGGGTTAACCCACCTCATCAACCCTAATCTAAAGGGTTAAGATGTCTCAACCTATGCTGGCTACATAGTTCTGGAACACAAGGATGACTACTAAGAATCACACCCTGAACTGGCGGGTGAGTTCCCATCCTTGGGTTCACTCGGTGCTAACTTCTACTCCCATCTGAAGGACACGGAACTGAATAACTAAGCTGAACTGAACTGATTAGCTGAACTGATACTGATTAACTATACTGATACTAGTGGTAATATTTAGCGGAGCTAAACTAAGTTTACTGGATTCCAATGTGATGGAATGTACTGAGTTTTGAGGACTGGTTGAGAGTACTGAAGTTACTGAGATTGACTGTGAATACTGAGGTTGCAGAGGTTATTGAGCACTGAGATTACTGGACTACTGAGATTACTGAGATTTTCGAGTTTTCCTGAGTCACACGACTGACTAAATTCTATAGATCATGGATTGACTGAAAGTATCGTGAAAACATGACATGGCTCTTGGCACACAGCTATATTTTTTGAGTACAAGTACCCCAGGACTCGATGGAAAGAAACTGACACAACTTAAATTTCTTAAGTACAAGACCATCAACAAAAATCCGTAATACATGAGTGGGGGATTTCATGATGTACATGATCATCACAATATCTATCATGAATAGGAATGCTTATAATCAAACCATAAATCTCATATTCTAACATCAGGGGCATTCCAACAACATATACTATTCATAGCAAATGCATGGAAACCATTCAAGCATAAGGGAACGGCAACATGTAACATTTAGTTTATATTGTAATGATTTGGGGATATTATACTTCATGTATTTATTCAATATCTCAAACATGGTAGGGAAAGGATGGATATATTTTGTGTACATAATTTATATCTCTATTATTAGACATGCTTTATACCACAACATAACAACACATAATTTGCATGGAAATTCATATTGGAGTGTATGACTAACATGAACTTGTTATTTAGATATCATGAAATCATGTAAATATGAAGTTCTAACATACTAGGCATTTTATCAAACACCTTGTATGCATTCTTTAATGCATAGGTGGATTTCATACTTGCATTCTATCAATCCATCCAAAGATTATGTTTTTCAACTAACAACATAACTTTCACGAGATATACAGTCACGATACTATTATATAGCAAAACAAACAAGCATCAACATGGGTATGATCATATCACCACAATCAACCAAGCTTTTGTATTTTAAAGATTGATTCTTGAACTCCACGGACGAAAGAAATCCGTGGATGAACACTACGCATACCTTGGAAGGGAGGTTTCTGATGATTGACGGAGGAATTTTCGTGAAATTGGATCGTCAAGCTTAATTCTGAAACCCTTGTTGTTTTTCTCTTTTAGTGCTCTTGGATGATGATCCTTGAGATGTTAATATGGTTTTAATGTGTTTAGAAGCTATATATTTCGTAGGTTTAAGTTTAGGGACGTTTGAGGAGTGTTAAAAGACTTAATTACCTTCAAAATTACTCTAAACGGAGTGTTTTTGGCACCTGGAATTGATTTAGGTGGCGCCTAAACAATCACCTAAGTTTGGTTGGGCGGTGCCTAACCAATCGCCTATCCTTACTGTCTCTCATGAAAATGGGCATAACTTTTTGCTCGGGTATTGGATTAAGGCAAAATTGGTATCGTTGGAAAGATAATTCAATTCTCTACAATTTGGTGGGTATAAATCAGACAAAATACCATATTAACATCAAGTTTAACTCATTCAAAAATGACCCTTGCAAAATCGAACACTAAAACTTGATGGATTAAAAAACTCTTAGCTTGAATTACCTTAAGTGACTCATATGAACATGCTTAAGGTATCATAAGCTATATTATTGCTAGGATACTCATTGTAATTCATGTACTAAAATTCTACTCACAGGATAGGAGGTTTCATACGTAGAAAAAATAGTTCGTCTCCTAGCTTAGAAACATATGGGGTATTACAATATCTTCCCCTTGGGAACATTCATCCTCAGATGGAAATTAACTGAGGAGGGAAAGATGATAAGATGAAGTATGTACAAGACATACACTACTGAAACATGGGTTCATGACTGACATGATTGAAAGCTGAGCACAACATACTAAACATGCATATCTGATGCATGGTAAATTGATTCATGAATATAAGATCGAGGATTCTAATAAAGTGAGTTTTCTCAAAATGAGAATACATATCTGATGAACAACTAAAAGGCTGAATCCATGCATATCTGATGCATGATTATATGACTGACATAATACGTGAATGCATGACTGAAAGTACTGATGAGCTGATCACACATATCTGATGCGTGAATTCATGACTAAACTTACTCATGAACATGCAATGGTAAAGGTATCAAGTTTGAACTAAAAACTGAGCATGGAACTGAATACCAAGTTTGGTACTGAAATATGAACATGAGGATGAGTAAGTTTAAGGAAAACTGTTACCTTGAACATAAAATACTAATAAGTTTGAGATTAATTACTCCATATGCATGATTAGAAACATGAGAACATAACTGAGTCTAGGACGTGACAGATATATTAAATATCATGATCTGAACTGAATCTTGAAAACATGGCATACGAATGAAGTTGGAATTTGAGGGTTATCTTATGAGTACCCCTTCTCCAAACTATATTCATCAAAAGAAAATAGAGCAGCATGTTTATGTCATGAAAGTTTGGAGGTATGATGTATCTCCCCCTTGGGACACTATGTCCCTCAAAGAACACTGACTTGGATGAGCTACTGAGGGGAATTGAGGTGATGCACAAGACACCTCGGAACTGAGTTATGACTGAATAGCTAGGATCTGAAACTAAGCTATGATACATGAACTGAGCAAAAAATGAGTGCATAAATATACTAAATTATCTAATTTACTGAATAACTGATAGCTGAATACTGTATCTGCAAAGCTAAACTGTACTTAGTCTAAATAGTTGGGTTGAGATTTTTGAGTTTTATGCGTAAGAGATAAGGAATAACTAAGTAGAATGAGGTATCTGAGCATGGATTCATGAATTCTATATTATTTGCGAATGCGAGACCAAGTGTACGACATAGCTTTGATGTATTCTATAAACTGGGGTACTGAAACACTGATAACTAAGTACTGACAACCTGAATGCTATCGTCAAGCATGTCTGGAACTGCACTGAGTTTCAAATGTGGTTACTGAACGGAAGATGACATTATAACTAAGCCTATAGCTAGTACAGAAGTACTGAATTCAAGTACTGAACACTGATCACTGAGTGCTGGATACTGAAACTATAATTGAGTTGGCAACTGAGTTTTTGATGGCTACATGCTGGGGACTGACATAAGTCAAGGATCTAAATGTACAATTACACTTTGTACTTTCCCAAATTCTAAATACAACCCCTTGCTATACATTTACTTGCACATTTATCATGACATTCAAGCCTATCTTCACAACTACACCCTCGTGCAAAGTAAGCATGCAATAACCTTCTCTTATATAAACAACTGCTCAACACTACACTGTTCCATAAGGAGAGTTCACTGAAGGATTAAATTAGGAGGACCTGAAGTATGAATAGAACTGACTGAACTTAAAACATGACTGAAACTTTGAGGAATAGAATATCAACAACATGGATTTACCAAAAAGGACTGAACTAAGAATATACATAATGTGGTATGATTTGTCTGATCTGTAGGGGCATAGCATGAGTCATGGAAGCTAAGTATACTGGAAAGCATGATATGCGTACATGAGTCATGAGCTGCATGACCTGATTCTATACTCGTGGGACATGATTCATAATACTTAGGGAGCTGGAACTGAACCCCTTATACTGGGAATTGAAGGAGCACATAATCCCATGTAAAGTGTGTAAAAGTAGATTGTGCTCATAGAACATGACTCGTACTACAGAGTAAAAGGGACTCCTTATGCTGGAAATTGAATTCATACATGATTATGGAAAAAGAGATACATGAGCATGGTTCATGACCATAGAGTTGGTATGCAATGCCTGAGTTGGTTTCGTGATAGCTGAAGTGAAAAACTCTGCATTGAGATGAGAATGGGTCTGGAATTTTCTTCCCTCACTGCTTTCTATACATACTGGCTCTACTACTGACATTTAAGGGCCTGGCTTAGGTACTTGATCTACCATCACATACCTACATTATGTTCAACACCTGCCTATCTTGCTAAATACATCATCTAATTTTGTTTCCTCATATACTGGTAATATCACATTCACACCATCATGCTTAATTTTGAGTCAATAAACTTAAGTTTTTATCTCGTACTGTTCAAGCTTACTGATCTAATCCCCATGAATACATAATCTGATCAAATAGAATAATACTATCCTAACTCAAATACTGCTAAACTTATGGGTTCAAGAATGAGTTCTCATGATCATGAATAAAATCTGTACAACCTTGGAACAATAATGAACTAATGAGATACTGTTTGAGTCTGTTCCTGATCCCATAACTGACTATAAGGACTATCTGAGAAACCCTTATCTTTAGGACTTTGAACTTGACTGTTTCTATTACCTTAAAAGAAATGTAAAGTGAACATGAGGGGTGCATGATATGAATCTACATGGTTCCCTTAAAGAAACTTGCTATAGCACGATCTTGAGACATGAAATAAGGGAAACTATTCCTAAAACATCTAATAACCTCTTGCACATAAGTGTGGTGCACAACATGCTCATGTAAAAGAATCTACTCGATGCAGCTTTCAGACTTCCTAGGATATTGTTGAACCTTAGGCTCTCATACAAAGTTTTTAATGCCCTGATTTTCTGAATCGAAATGCTACACGGTGCTCATGACCCCGAAGGACCACAAGCTAACCCATGACTGATATCTGTATCTGTAAACTGCATAATATCTCCTAAAATATGCAGAAACATAAATTATAAGGCCATAAGGTTCAATACTAATACATATTTGAAAAACACGGTATAACAATACCAAAAAGGAACATCTAGTCCGAAATCCTCCAACTAAACTTAATAAGGAGTTGAAAGAACATGTCTCCAACTAACTTCGTGAACTGAAATAAAGTGAAAACTGAAATAGAAATGAAAGCATCATGTCCTCAAAAGGATGAGGACTTACGTCTAACTCTGACTGATGATCCTGGAATCTACAGCTAATTCAGAGCTCATGCCTCTGAACCTATGGTGTAACATAAGAGAAAGAACCATAGCATAAATGTGTCAGTACATCTGAATATACTGAGTATACGAGTGAGTTAGGCTAAATGCAAAGGGTTATATGCATGGAAAATACTTACTGATATGAACGTGAGAGTACATACATGCATACGTAACTATAAATGAACTCGTGGAGATACAGACTACTGAGTCTGAATACTGACAACATGAGTGTACTGATAATAAGATTCTAAAAACTGAGTTTACTTATATTGATATGTAAATCACTAATAAGTGATGGATCTGGTACTGTATTACTAAATACTAAGAGATTGATATTGCATTACTGATAAATAAATGATTCTTTCTGACAGTTCAAATTATGTAGAACTGGTCTGATTGACTGTATCTGACAGTCCTAACGTTGAGTACTGATAGCATGAGTTCTAATAACTGTTGTGATTGATAGAATAAGTGATTCTATCTCACAGTCCATAAATCTGAAGGAAACTGTTTGAGTTTTATTCTATTTCTGAGTTGACTGTATCTGATAGCCCTGATATACTAAATCTAAAGAGCTATCTGAGTTCTTTACTAAGACTGGATAGCTATAACTGACAGTCCTAAAATTTTTAACTGAAACTGTGGGAAGCAGTTATCTAACTGACATGCCCCAAATATGCTATAATAGCTAAGTTGGGGTCCAATCTCTGCCCCGAATGGAGGGATGTCAATACCGTGCCATGGGTAAGGACAGCCTATGAGTGACCCTTATTTGGCGGGTACTCAATGAGAACAGTGGGAACCCTAAACTGATGGGTTAAGCCACCTCATCAACCCTAATCTGACGGGTTAAGATGTCTCAACCTACGCTGGCTACGTAGTTCTGGAACACAAGGATGACTACTAAGAATCACACCCTGTACTGGCGGGTAAGTTCCCATCCTTGGGTTTACTCGGTGCTAAATTCTACTCCTATATGAAGGACACTGAACTGAATAACTAAGCTGAACTGAATAACTTAACTGAACTGATACTGATTAACTAGACTGATACTAGTGGCATTGTTTAGCAGAGCTAAACTAAGTTTACTGGATTCCGATGACTGACGGAATGTACTGAGTTCTGAGGACTAGTTGAGAGTACTGAAGTTACTGAGACTGACTGTAAATACTGAGGTTGCTGAGGTTATTGAGCACTGAAATTACTAAGATTACTGGACTACTGAGATTATTGAGATTTCCGAGTTTTCCTGAGTCACATGACTGACTAAATTCTGTAGATCATGACTTGACTGAGAGTATCGTGAAAACATGACATGGCTCTAGGCACACAACTATATTTTTTGGGTACAAGTACCCCCAGGACTCGATGGAAGGAAACTGACACAACTTGAATTTCTTGAGTACACGACTATCAACAAAAATCCATAATACATGAGTGGAGGATTTCATGAAGTACATGGTTATCATAATATCCACATAAATAGGAATGCTTATAATCAAGTCATAAATCTCATATTCTAATATCATGGGCATTCCGACAACATATACTATTCATAGCAATTGCATGGAAACCATTCAAGCATAAGGGAATGGCAACATATAACATTTAGTTCATATTGTAATGATTTGGGTATATTATACTTTATGTATTTATTCAACATCTCAAACATGGTAGGGAAAACATGGATATATTTTGTGTACATAATTTATATCTCCATTATCATACATGTTTTATACCACAACAATAACAACACATAATTTGCATGGAAATTCATATTGGAGTGTATAACTAACATGAATTTGTTATTTAGATATCATGAAATCATATAAATCTGAATTTCTAACATACTAGGCATTTTATCAAACACCTTCCATGCATTCTTTAAGGCATAGGTGGATTTCATACTTGCATTCTATCAATCCATCCAAAGATCATGTTTTTAAACTAACAACATAACTTTCATGAGATATACAGTCACGATACTATTATATAGCAAAACAAACAAGCATCAACATGGGTATGATCATATCACCACAATTAACCAAGCTTTTGTATTTTAAAGATTGATTCTTGAACTCCACGGACGAAAGAAATCCGTAGATGAACACTACGCATACCTTGGAAGGGAGGTTCTTGATGATTGACGGAGGAATTTCCTTGAAATTGGTTCTTCAAGCTTAATTATGAAAACCTAGTTGTTTTTCTCTTTTAGTGCTCTTGGATGATGAGCTTTGAGATGTTAATAGGGTTGTAATGTGTTTAGAAGCTATATATTTCGTAGGGTTAAGTTTAGGGACGTGTAAGGTGTGTTAAAAGACTTAATTACCCTCAAAATAACTCAAAACGGAGTGTTTTTGACACTTGTAATGGACTTAGGCGGTGCCTAACCAATCGCCTAAGTTTGGTTGGGTGGTGCCTAACCAATCGCCTATCCTTACTGTCTCTCACGAAAATAGGCATAACTTTTCGCTCAGGTATTGGATTAAGGCAAAATTGGTATCGTTGGAAATATAATTCAATTCTCTAAAATTTGGTGGGTCTAAATCATTCAAAGTACCAAATTAACATCGAGTTATACTTGTTCAAAGATGACCCTTGCAAAACCGAACACTAAAACTTGATGGATTAAAAAACTCTTAGCTTGTATTACCTTAAGTGACTCATATGAACATGCTTAATGTATCATAAGATATCTTATTACTAGGATACTCATTGTAAGTCATGCACTAAAATGGTACTCATAGAATAGGAGGTTTCATAAGTAGGAAAAATGGTTCGTCTCCTAGCTTACAAACATACGGGGTATTACAACCACACATGTAGGAAAATAATTATAGTTCAAAAACTCAAGCAATGTTGTTTGATTTTTTTTAAATTTTACTATAATGTATTCTGAGTTTTAGAGAGAGAAAGAGAAATATGAAATAGGATGCAATCAAATAAAAGAGTAGAAATGTTAAGTAGATATGATAAGTTAAGTAGTTCTATTATGTACATTTTTCAAATTATAATTTATCAAAATTCACAAAGAATGATATAGACATTTATATTTTAGCATTTGGTTTGTATGACTTATCGGTATTTTTTGATTTTAGCTATTTTATTAGGATACTAATTTGAACGATTGAATTTATGATAATGTAATAATATTGATAAAGTCTCTAAATTAATATGAAAAGTTAAATCATATAGCAGTTAATTAATAAAAATTTAAATATAAAATAGTCATGCTTTATTTTGAAAACTCCATTATTATCAACTTCCACATGTTATTTACTATTACTAGTTTATGGAACGTGCATTGCATGTGTGTGTTACATCAATATAAATTGATTGAATGCAAATTAAATGAAAGAAGAATATAATATTGCAATTAGAGTTGCACCATATGATATATTTCATTAATTTGAATGACAATGTATGTTCGTTCAAATTTAGTGTATGTATGTTGCATGTGTGTCCATCAAATATAGTGGTGAAGCCAAAATTCACAAAGGAGTGTTAAAATATAAAGAAGTAATTTCACGAAGAAGTCAAGAGATGTCAATATGTAATATATATACATAAATAGTAGTTTTACTTAGATACAAAATGTAATTTCCAACGAACGGGCGTCCGACACCGTTGTGGATCATGCTTCCAGACAACTTAAAATGCGTGAGAAAAATTACCCAACTCACGACCTTGAATTGGCAATTGTGGTTTTCTCACTCAAAATTTTATGTCACTATTTATATAGGGTACATGTGAGCATTTGCACTAATCACAAGAGTTTAAAATATGTTTTCACCCAGAAGAAGTTGAACGTTAGGCAAAGGAGGTGGCAAGAATTATTGAAGGATTATGACAAGAACTTGCATTATCACACAAGTAAATTTAATTTATTTGTTGATGCTCTTTTCAAATTGTCCATGAGGAGTCTGTCTTATGTCCAGGAGGAAATGAGAGGGTCTGTAAAGGATATTCATGAACTTGCAAATTTGGAAATTCAACTTTTGAACTTTGGAGATGGGAGAGTGATCATTCATGAAGTAGATAGATCATCCCTATGTTCCTAAGTTAAGGAGAAATGGGCTAATGATCCCATACTTATACAACTTAAGGAGGATATTGGTCAATAAAAAGTATCGACTTTTGAAATTGGAGGAGATGGCATTTTGTGGTACCAACAAAGATTGTTTATTCCTGACACTGATAATTAATAGGAGAGAATTTTGACAAAACCCATGTATCTAGGTATACTATTCACCCCAAATCTACTAAAATGTACCGCGATTTGAGGGAACTATATTGGTGTAACAATATGAATAGGGATGTTGCTAATTTTATTGCTAAGTGATCTAATTGTCAACAAGCTAAGGTTGAACATCTAAGGCCTATGGTATGTCTCAACAAAGAGCTATTCCAATGTGGAAATGGGAGATTATAAATATGAAGTCCATCACTAGACCTCTGCATTTGCATAACCAATATGATTCTATTTAGGTCATTTTAGATAAGATGACCAAGTATACCCATTTTCTTCCTGCAAGGTCGACGTATTTATAAGAGGATTATACAAAGGTATTCATTTAAGAGATTTTTAGGTTTCATGGAGCCTTTGTATCCATGATATCAGATAGAGGTACAAAGGCTACCGCTCTAGCATCCATATGGCTCCTTTTGAAGCCCTTTATATTACAAAGTATAGGTCGCATCTTGGGTGGTATGAGGTGGGGAAAGCTTGATTGGTGGAACTAGACTTTGTGCACCAAATAATGGAGAAAGTTAAAATTACTTTAGAGATACTAAGACTACCTAAAATCGTCAAAAGTACTATGCCGTTGTGAGACAAAAAGACTTAAGAGTTTTCTAAAAATTTTAAATCTTCCTAAAATCAAATTTAGTTGATTATAAATTTTTAAACTAATGAAAAAAATATTCGTTGTCATTAATTCTGGTAAGGAAAGGTTTTACCATTACCATAAATATATTTAATTAATTTTCAACTCTTAAATATTAGGAAAAAATAGTGAAAAGATGATTTCTTCTAAAGCAAAGAGTTTTAATGAAAGATAAAGAGTTCAAATAACATTTCTAAGGCCCTTCACACTTTTAATATATTATATTATATATATATATTATATATATATATTATGATATATATATATATATATATATATTATAGACTATAGATATAGATATAGATATAGATTATAAATATATATAATTTACAAATTTTATCGATTATACATATTTTGATTCAATTGATTAACACGGGTAACCTTTGAATAACAAGTAATTATAAATACAATTGTTACTTATATCACAAGCAACTTTTCATTAACACACAAGTAACTTCTTTCCATATGTTTTTACAAAGTTTCCATAAACTGAAAAACCTAATACTAGTTGAAAGAGATATTATTTCCATTTCCTACATGGAATATACAAACCCTTTCCACTCTTTTCCACTATATAATTCCCTCTTCTTTCTCCTCTTTTTCATCACCTTCAACCTCAATTGATTTGAGAAAACAATAAAGAATTTTTTCTCCATTTGAATTTGAATTTCTTTCATTCATGGCAGAAATTGGTGGTTTTCGATTTTGACAAGACGATCATTGATTTGGACAGCGACAATTGGGTTGTCGATGAATTTTGTGCTACTGATATCTTCGATGAACTTGTACCTACGATGTCGTGGAACAATGTTATGGACACAATGATAAAGGAGATCCATGCCCGAGGCAAAACCATGTAGAATATTAAAGATGTATTGAAACGAGCGCCTGTAATTCTCGAGGTGGTTCCACTAATCAAAGCATCTTATGATTTATGGTGTGATTCTAGGATAGTGAGTGATGCGAAACTCTTCTTTGTCGAGACAACATTGAAGCATTTAGGAATCAGGAATTTCTTTCTAGAAATCAACACAAATCTGAGCTACATTGATGATGAAGGGAAACTTAGAATCCGTCCTTACAACGATTTTGATCACAAGGGCAATAATCCTTGCCCTCCAAACATGTGCAAACATGTACAAGGGCCTCGTAATAGAATGAATGTAAAAGTCTCTTGCTTTGGAAGAGAATAAGAAAAGAATGATCTATCTAGGTGACAGAGCAGGGGATTTTTTCCCTAGATTGATGCTCAAAGAGCAAGATTTTTTAATGCCAAGGAAGAATTTTCTAGTGTGGAAATTAATGAATGAGAATCGCCAAATTATAAAAGTAGAAATCCATGGGTGGACTGATGGATAAGAGCTCAAACATATTCTGCTTCACATAATTAAAGTAATTACTACCATCGGAGAGAACCAGATTTTATCAGTAGTTGATTATTCCAAGTTCTAGATGATTCCCATTAATGCTGCAGTTCATGAGTTAGCCTTGCCAAAAGCTCTCTCTCTCTCTCTATTGAAGATTTTGATGTCAATAAAAGTGTGTGTATTAATTAGTGTTGATCAACTGATGACAATTAAGAGTTAACTTTAGTTACTTTTATTTTATGGTTAAAAAAATTATTTAATTATACTATATTGTGATCGTCATCTATGTATATTTGGCAGTCTTCTTCTTTTTGATAGTAAGAGAAACAAGCAAATGCCTTTTACTTGATCTTTCTTAGATTATGGCTCCTTGTTTCATATTAGAAGGGCTTGTTGAATCTTGAGGGATATACTCATACATGGTGAAATATTCGTTAGGACAGTGTCTGACTTGCCTCAAGCTTTTGACAATTCCCAACAAGTGTTCGTGAATCGTGGTTGAGTATTATTTCCTATGTTTTTCAAACAATCTTAATGATATTTCTACTCAATTCTTAGGGAATGTTCATTAGCAACAAATTTTGGATGTTTTCCTGGTCCCTTTTCTAGTTCAACCACACAATAATATTGAGTACCCATTAAGGGGAAAATTCTCTATTTACTAGAATTGGTTGAAGAAAAAGGAATGGAGTTTGAAGTAAGAAATGTCTCTTATCGTGGAGATGATTCTAGGAATAATGGGATGTTCGAGAAATATGTATCCAATAGGGGTTTGCAGAGAAAATGGTCATTATTTTTCTTTTGCAATAGAACAGGTACATTAGTTATTTCTTTTAGTGGAAGAATAGTTTGTGGAATATCTTTTTTTCCATATATACATCAATATCTGCCCCGAAATGTGATTTAGTGTTGGTTTAATATACCACAATTATAATAAATTATTATTGAATAATAAAATGATTAAAAAATTGAAGAAAATAAGATAATCTTCTTGTAAGTCGAGACGCGGATATCTCGCCCTTTTTAAGGAGATCCAACTCACTGCGGCATAATCTACACTGATACATCAATATATCTCTTGACTTATATTATCTAGGATACAATAGTCCATCATGATGTACAATTCAAGTAACTCCCAATTAGTTGAAAAGTCCAAAACTCCACATAAGAACACCTTCCTTCAACATATAGTTACTCTTTTTTTGTATAGTTAATATAGTGGGAGAAATAAAATATTTTCTTTGTCTCAACCCTTTTATTCTCTAATATAATTTCCACACTTATCATCTTGTTCTTATACTTCATACTTTCACATACAAAGGAAGAAACACTACTATTTATAAGTGTACAATTCCTTCATGTAATGAATAGGAAGTAATGGAATAGTAAAGATAGTAAATGAATGGTCTAAAAGTTACAAGAGTTAAGGAGAACTTAGTGTCACTTTCATCCACTATTAACTAATCAAAGTAATGGCCCAAAGGCCAAATTTTACCACTAACTCATTAGATTGAAGCCACAAAAATAATGTTGTAAAAGTAATTAAGTGGCAGAATTATAGATGAATAATGTGAGATTTTACAAGAGTTATTATAAACTAGTGGTCCCCACTATCTCCATTTTATTATGTCCATAAATTATTATGCAATTTAATTTTAATATTAAAATGCACCAATATTCCCCTACTAATTTTAATATTTAAATAAGAGAGTTCATCAATTTAGTTGAAGGGAGACTATTGTGCATAATGAAGCTGTGCTCTGTATTGAGCTTTAACTTAGTAAAACAGTAACCCTTACTCCAGAGTAAGTAGTGGTGTCAGACTTGAACTATGACTTCTTAAGGAAGCGACATTCTTCCATACTTACGTAGGTGAAATATGTCAAGGGCGGTACTGTATTTTCGACACCCCACTCATACGAGATACAAAATTTCATTTAAAGTTTGGAGGCTCAACCTCCACAAATTTTTAGAAAAAATGTGCTCACACCATAGGAAGGGATAAAATGATAATGCATTACACAAGAAGTCATTATATGATTCGTTTTTCCCATTGAACTTAGTTATGGAATCTCAAGTCTCTACATTGGGTTTCCTCATATATGACTAAGATTTTTGAGCATCAATTTCATCCCTCTCTACATGTTTTAAACCTTTATCTTGATAAGGCCTTGTTTAGTTCATCTGCAATATTACCATAAAATTTGACATTATCAATATTTTGGTACCATTTGTCAAATCTTATACTATAATATTATTTTCTCCTCGTGAGTCCGAATTACCATTTTAATAATAGTTTTAAGCTATATCAATCGGTGCTATCACAATAACTCAATATTAGAAAAATCAACTACAACAACAACAATAACAACAACATACCCAGTGTATTCCCATAGAGTGGATCTTGAGGGGGGGGGGAGGTAAAGTATACGTAGTCCATACAACTACCTCAGATGAAGTAGAAATAATATTTCCGATAGACCCTCGACTAAGGACATATAAAAATATAACAAACAAAACACATAAAAGCAAACAACAACAAAGAATATCACACCACTAGACAATAAATGATAATAAACAAAACAAGACTCGCACAAGGTAATACTATAAAAGATCTATTAAAAAATATAGATATCACCAATACACCACAAATAAGAGACAACAAAAAACTACATGCACAGCTGCCGACAAAACACTCTTCCCTACTTCCACAGACATACTCCTACACACTAATCCTCTACCCTATTCCGCATGCTCCACACCTTCCTATCGAGGGTCATGTCCTCCATAAGCTATAACTGCCCTATATCATGTCTAATCACCTTTCTCTAATACTTAATCAGCCTACATCTACCCTGCCTAAAACTATCCGTAGCCAACCTCTCACACCTTCATACTGGAACATCTATGCCCTTCCTCGTCACATGCCCGAACCATCACAGTATTACTTTCTTTATCTTTTTCTCTACCAAAGTTACTCCTATCTTTTAATGAATAATTTTATTTCTAACCATATCCCTCCAAATAAGTATACAAATCCATCACAACATCCTCATCTCCACGACCATTAACTTCTAGATATGAGAGTACTTAATAGGCCAACACTCCGCTCCATACAACATAGCCGATTGGAATACTACTCCATTGAACTTACTTTTAAGCTTAGGAGACACCTTTTTTTTCACACAAGACTCCCGAAGTGAGCCACTATTTCAACCACCCTGCACCAATATGGTGTGTGACATCCTCATCAATCTTTCTTGTCCCTTGAATCGTAGATCTAAGATACTTAACACTCTTCCTCTTCTGAATAATCTAAGAATCAAGCTTCACTACCACGTCTACCTCGTGCAAAAAATTAATAAACTTACCTTCCAAGTACTCTATCTTAATTTTCTCTACCTAAATCTTTTATACTCAAGGGTCTGTCTCCAAAGGTCCAACTTACCATTAACTCCTCCCAGAGTTTCATCAATCAGTACAACATCATCAGTAAATAACATACATCAATGCACCCTACCTTGAATACGCTGCATCAAAACATCTGTCACCAAGGAAACTAAAAGTGGGCTAAGAGTCAATCTCTGGTGCAACCCTGCCAAAACCAAAAAGTGATCTGAATATTTTTTTATCATCCTCACAAGAGTCTTTGATCTATCTTATATATCCTAAATCAAAGTGTACACCACGAAAACCCTTCTAGACTCTAATCACCTTGTCACAACCCGAACTAGGGCCTATCCGTGACGGATATCCTGAACCAAGAAGGCTCGGGCGTCCTACTCTATCTTGTAATCATACACAATATTCACATAATAAAAAAAGATATAGAAATATAATCTGATATGGAAACATGGTCATACTCTGGATTAAGTTTTACAATAAGGAATGAAATTTAGAAATCACTAACAACATCTGGAATAGTTTGTGAAATCTCTACTACATAATCTAAATATAACTGTCTGAAAAGTTGGGACAAGGCCCCCAGTAGACAAAAACCATAACTGATAATAAATATTTGAAAATAACTAGGCCTTCTGAAATATAGAAGGCTCACCGAGTAGACCCTGCACTTCTATCTGAAGAAATCTATTGCTTATCAGGACCCCAAGACTGTACCTCAGGACTTGGAAGGTAAGGGGAGTCAATACAGATGTAATGGTATGCAGAGAAATCTAAAATAAAGCTTTTAATATAAATAAAATAGTTGAGAGGTAGTCATAAAACATCACATATGATATAAATTCCAAAACACATGGGCATTTTGATAATCATAAAAACCTTTCTATCAGTGCAATTTCTGATCTTCGTATTACTTCTTAGTTAGGTGGTACATCCCTAAAAGTCTAAAACCCCACGGGCTATATGGAGTCCATCATTGACTCGGCGGGGAATCCCCCAATCCAAGTGTGCCGCAAGGGTTGGAGTGTCTGATTCTAATATGCCACAGGGCACTAGGCCAGTGTAATATAATATACCAGGATCGACAAATCACGATTTGGGACAATGAGTTATCTGAACTCATACCTTCTTCGGGAGACCACCTAACATCTCTTTATGCCCAATTTTATCCATTTCTAAATATATATCATCCTGAAATCTTATGTCATGAAAATTTGGTTTCTATGTTTGTCTGAGTCTATTATGGCATTGTCTATTTTGGTATCATCTTACCAAGACTTGCAAGTCGTAATTTTGAGCCATAATGCATTAACTATTCTTTCATTAAAACTCAATTCAGAACAACCAACATTTGCAATAGTATGAGATGATTTCATGTTCCGAAACATAAGTAAAAACTATGCAAGAATTCTTCAAACATATGGTGGCCATGTGGTTTTGGCAAAACTATGCACTCTTTCATTATATGTATATTCAACATTTATCAACATGCATAACCCTCCTTTTTATTTCAAAATCATATTCAAGTCATAGTATAAATCAAGACATTTCATATCATGCTCTTCAAGATGCATTTCAAAACAATCCATAGTATATCATGAGTAAAGAAAAATCATAACAAGAGAGGGATTTTTCATGAGTCATGCTCTCAATTCAATCATCAATCTTTAAACGCGCGCTTACATATATATACAATTTCTAAATAATTTGGGGGAAGGTCTAAAGACCAAAACAATACCGTCAAAACTTCTAAAACATGATTATATTCATAAATCCAAAACCCCATTCTTAAAATCATGATTTCTATGCCCATGAGATTTTAGAAAAACCCCGTGTACCTCAATCTCGAAAAATAATAGATGATTCGTGAAGCCTATGGCGTGGGGATTCCAACTTTCTAATTATCTTCTAAAATCCACGGTTGAATCTTGAGTTATTTGGGATTCTTATTTGAAACCCTAGAGAGTGTTCTTGATGGTTTTTTATGAAAATATCAATAATGAGGTCATTTGGGATTAAAATCCCGTGTTTAAGATGATAAGAGGGTGGAAAATGCCTAATATACCCTTAATGAGATGGAATAAAAATATAACTTGGATCCCAATTTTATGGGCCACTGCGACGCTCCATAATCACAGTGGCTCACTAGAATTTGATGAATGGGATTCTTAGGGTCACCGCGATGCGGAGCCATCGCGTTGTCCCATTGGTTAGAACCTGGAGCTTCAGCGTGACGTGCCACCATCGCGCTAGGCTACTGAAATTTGAAAATTGATAAATAGACCCACTGTACGACGCGCCAAGCACTAAAATGATGGTGTTTTATGATTAGGACTTAAATTAGCTATAACTTCTGCCCGGGTATCAGATTTTGGCGAATCTTATATCGATGGAAAGATCATTTAATTTACTATATGATAAAAAGTAAAAATTAGGGAAATTATATTTGGTTTTAACTTTACTCATTTTGGAATCCAAAAATAAGACTAAGTCTCTTTGACACGATTCTAGTCATTTAACTCTAAGAGCATATTACCATGAGCTAACGCATGAACGATATTTTTATGGGGTGTACATACCTCTATAAAATATCCCTGGAAACTTCATCATACATCTTTTCAGGATCGATAAACACCATGGTAAGTCCTTCTTTCTCTTTCTAAACTTCTCGACTAATCTCCTCACGAGGTTAATGGTCTAAGTAGTAGAGTGACCTAGCATGAAACCAAACTGATTCTAAAAAATAGTCATGATCCTCCTCAACCTCAACTTTACCTCCTTTTCCCAAACCTTCATAGTATGACTCAATAAGTTGATACCTCTACAATTGTTGCAACTCTGAATGTCCCCTTGTTCTTATATAAAGAAATCATCGTACTACATCTCCATGCTTCAAGCATATTTTCCACCCTAAAAATAATGTTAAATAATCTAGTCAGCCATTTTAAACCTACCCAGCCAGTGCTTTTTTAAAAATCCACCAGAATCTCGTTTGGCCCAGTCATCGTACCTCTACACATCCTATAAATATCCCCTTTGACCTCCTCAACCTTGATCTATCTACAATAACTATAATCGCGATACTTTTTTGAGTTCTCCAAGTCCCCAACACCAAACCTTTACCTCCCTCGTCAATTAAGAGTATATGGAAATAGGACTGCAACCTTTTCCAAATGAGGGCATTCTTCACCAACATTTTTCCATTCTCTCCCATAATGCACTTCACATGGTCAAGATTATGAGCCTTCTGCCCCTAGCCTTGGCAATCCTATATAACTTTCTATCCCTGCTTTTCTTCTCTAAATCCGAATATAAGCTCTTAAAAGCGTTTGTCCTTACCACTATAACCGCTACCTTAGCTTCTTTCCTAGATTACTTATACTTATCCTTATTCGTTCAGTTCTCCTCATCATCTTTAATCTACACCAACTTTTCACACATCACCTTCTTAGTCTCCACCTTTCTTTTGACTTCTTTATTCCATCACCAATCCCCTTAGTTCTTGTCAGATCGACACTCAAAATACCCAACACCTCTCTAGCGTTCTCCCTAAGGCAACTGACAGTCATCTCCCACATACTATCAAAAACTTCTCCTTTATCTCTAATTCACTGGCCAAAGTCAAGCTACCCTACTTAATCTTGGGTCAATTCTCTACACCCCTCTATTTTCTGCCCTTTCTGATTACCAAGACCATCACTAGAAGCTTATGTTGGGTCAAAAGAATCTCTCTAAGTATGACTTTATAGTCTTTACATTGCTCTCTATCAACCTTCTTAAGGAGTAAAATTAATTTCTCAAAATAAAGTGATTGATCAATTCGTTTTTTCAATAGTTGAACTAAAAAATTATTTCAACCTCTATAGTAGAGTTAACAAATAATAATTTGTATTTATTTTATTACAACAAATAACACCAAGTTTTTTATTTATTATATCAAAAAATACTTTAGCAGATTTTTTTTTTTTTTGTAAAATTAAGCCTCAACTTTTGTACCTAGTAAATATACATGATTTACTTGTACCTGCTAAGTACTTTTTTTGTACACAATATCAAGCTAAGTGCAATTAGCCACATAACTCTTTTTTTATTTGACTAGCAAACTTCTTTTTTTTTTTTATTTATCACACCACTTTCATATATTTGAATCAAAAGGAGTTGCATGGTTCATACACAACAAAATGTATTTCACAGTTTTTTGTTTTCACAATAATGTGATATGTCAAGGAAAGTTCATCACACTATTTTAGTATTTTTCATTCCTACATGAAATTTATCTCACCCAAATATTTAATGTCCAATGGCTACTCAATAATTTTTATCCTTTCTTTGATAACTATGTTACAACCAAATTTAAAGACATCAAGTCATATGCAAAAAAAACATGTGATTTATTCCAACACTAACTACGCATTTGTAGTACTTTTTTAATACATTCAAAAGTGCGAACATCACATTTTTCATTATGATATTTTTTCTCATTTCATTAAACCTCACTATTCAAAAATTTGAATACCACATTATATTCATGAAAAGTAGTATCACTTTATTCATTAAAAATATTAGGTAGAAAGTTTTCTTACCTTTCTTTCGCAAGTAGTACAAAGGTTCTTTTATCATTCCTTTGTTTGAGTTGAGCAAGTAGAAAAATACTTTAATCTTCATCTCTTCCCTTTCATATATTGAAGAGACTAGTGATGTTGAGATCTCCCATCTTGATATCTATAATTTTTCAAACTGTAACAAAACATGATTCTCCTTAAAACTGCTATTGAAATTGCAATAACATTACAACTAAAAAATATAAAGAAAATCAAAAATATCTCCTTCTTGGCTGAGGTGCGGATATTGGTTTATACTATTCTTGTTGTAAGAATGTGACATTAACACATATAAATCATCATGTAGAAAACAAAATGACGAATGCTACAAAGTGAACGAATTGAGTCTTGGTTTTGATATATTTGACTTTGTTGTTGCACATCCCGGAATGAAGAATTGGTTCTATTTGATGTCACAGCCCCAAACTTGCTAGAATGATGATGTTTGAATGCCATATATATTACTATTAATTAATACTTTATTTAATTGTATCTGCGTATTAATTTTTCATCACGTAATATGAAATATTTGATAATATGTGCAGCACATCGATGTCATTCTTTACTACCTACGAAAGAAGGCCAAGTTGCAAACACAACAATAATAGAGATACATGACAGGTAATTATTTGTACAAAGTTTACATCAATAATGCCTACGATAGGTATTGTCAACAACAGCTGAAAGTTTCTCAAAATGAGGAACGCTTAATCAACATCATCAAAGGTTTTAGCATTCCGGTTGGCTTACCTTGGCATTTGGTCGATGAAGTGTACATCCCAATCAATTGTGATGAATTCCATTGGGTGTTGGCTATCGTCATTCTAAGTGAGAGGCGCATCTGAGTTTATGACTCGATGTTGCGAAGGAGACGTTGTGGGCCTTCATTTGAGATACAAAAGATGGCCAAAATATTACCTACTTATCTTGATATGAGTGGCTTTTTGGACCAAAAGGTTTGTACTGATTGATCGACAATTGAAGCTTACCGGGAAAAAATTGGTAATCCATTTGATGTACAATATGTTGAAGGAATTGCTCAACAAACCATTGGTAGCCTGTAAGTTTAAGTTTCATGATTTAGTTTTATGGCATAAATTTCACAATGCTTGCATGAACTGGAAGATATGGATTATCTATTTTTTTAAAATATAGAAATTACGGTCCTTTTGTTGCCGCTTAAGCCGAGTATTTGAGCGATGGATTACAAGTATCAAATGATGGACTTGATGCCGAATTACTCCCCAAAAGATATGCTTCTCTTTTATGAAAAAATGGAGAAGCAAAATCTTAGAAGTCGTACGCAAGTGACATTAAAGATCCACGATGAACAAAGCCGAATTTCGTATCACCAGATGTAGAACAACTTGTCCATATTGATTTGATCTTTATAGCTTCAGTTTGTCAATGTAATAATCTATCCTCCTTGGTTTAACATGCTGATTTATTTGTAGAGTAGATCATTTGTACCCATAATGATTTTTTTTACATTTCATTTATTTGTTGAGTTATTTCATGTAATTTCCGAACGCTTTGACTTATTTTATGCTATCTATGAATATAATTTAATCCTTAGTTTTGAACATATTAATTGAAATGGAATTCTAGATTCAAATATCTCAACAGCTAATACATCTGCTACAACATGCAACATGTCTTATCAAATAGATTTAGACATATGTTGCAACATGAGATGCAACACGTAGATCATCTGCTAGAAATTATATAATAGGTCTTCCTACTTTCTTGATTTTTTCCAATAGATTATCTATTAGTTACAAGATATAGATTATATGTTGTAATAGATTGGATATCTATTACGATAGATAGACTAGAAAATATCTATTAATGCAACAGATGACCAACCTATTCCAACAGATAATCAATCTGTCACAACAGGTATTATATCTATTACAATATATATATAATCTATTGCATCATAAAAATTCAACTTGGTCAGACCTAAAAATTATTGCCACTACATGCAAAGTGAAGTGGCTTGAAATGAAAAATTATTATCGTGTTCATTTCTGTCTTTGTAGATATTTTTTTTATACACGGGCTCCAACCATTTAGTTAGTACCCCATAATCCCAGACCCATTGCATCTTTCCCACAATGACATCGCACATTTTGGTCATTTCTGTGCTGGTCAGCAAACACTCGATGTATGCAAGCAAGTACGGCCCACATGCTGCGCCGTTTTATTTTTTGAGAGTTCGATGTTCTTATTTCGACCTTCAAAATCTCATGATTCCTTCATAAAGACTTCAGCCGGCAAATAATCCATCAGCTTACTCTGCGTTAACAACTTGGGAAACAACTTCAAGAGTGGCTGCATGTGGGCTAAAAATGTGTCCTCGCCGAAGACAGGTAAGTTACAGTCTTAAACCTTAATCTTTCCCTCGTAGAGTAGTATCTCAACAGTGAGAAAATGTTTGACTTCCATGTTCATGACTACAAAGATTCTCTTTGCCTTGGTCCAACTCTTTCCGTGAGGATATGGTCTCTCCCCTTTAACATATTTAATAACTTCTTTATCCCATTGGAACGTAGAAACTAACTTATCAAATCCTAGGCCACCGGAATCAACTAGCTTACAGAGATCAGCGTACCTATCCTTTAAATTGTTATAGAAGTTGAGGTCCATTATCCTATCAGATACATCATAAGCATTCGGGTACGCCAATTGCATGCCCCTCATGAGGCAGAGAATTTCATCAACATACTGATACGCCCAAATTACAACTCTCGTTAGAGAGTGCAAACAGTCGCTGTCAAATATAGAACCCAACTGGGTTGGGTGTCGAATCCCACAGGGAATACTATGATCACTAAGTATTGCGATTATTATTAGACTGTTGATCGAAGGTTCCAAGGTAAGGGGGTTTTTAGTTTAAGTGCACAATAATATGTGTAATAATATTTGATCACAGAGAATGACAAGTTAGGGTTATGTCCACCTTGTAGCTTCTACTTCTCTATTAACTATAGGTAATACTGATTTTATACATGCATGCACTTATACAGAGACGTATTCTAATTCTAAATCCAAGTGTTTTTCAACAATCAAGGATTTATTCACCTTAGTTCTCTCGAATCCAAAGTGTACAACCAATTGTTCGAACTCTCCAAGAAATTAATCCTGCTAGGGCATTAACGTGTAAAATAGAGGTTGGAAACCCTATTTTCTTGTCACACTCTTTTTTCCAAACAGTAACTTTTCTATCGAACAAGTTATTACTATAATGGCGCATTCCCTATGTTTGCAACCACGAGAATTCATTCAAAATGAAGAGAGTAATGATATAAGTGGATTAACACATCATAAATTCACAAACCCATAGCAATAGAGAGTATATTACAAGGTTTTCATAACCCTAACAAATAACTTAGCTACTCATGAATAAAACGGAAATCAAAATAGACATATTCATCATACCAAAACTTAGAGCAATCTTGGTGATAAAGATGACTAGCGAAAATAAGAGAGAAAAGCGTTTCTCTCTCTCCGTCCTCAAGCTAAGCCACTTCTTCCTCTTGTTTCTGAAATAATACAGAATATGAATAATCCCTAAAAATTCAGCACTACTGCTTTTAATAACATCCTTCTCTAAAAAATTGCTACTGCATCCTTAACTATTTAAAAATAATGAGTTTGCCCGGGAAAAAGTTCCCATACATCACATTCAATCCAAAAGCTGCTTTCCTTTTTATGTGAAGTTTTCCTTTGCTGTCCACAGGTCCCCCAAGTGCTGTAATCTTCCTCATTAGTACCTGAAAAGCATGCTAATCACATAGGTCAGCTAACTTAACTAAAAATAGACTAAAAGTGCAAGACTTATGTATTTTATTCTCAAAACTTAGCTAAAACATGGGTAAGTTATGGTGCTTAGACGTATAAATACGCCCAACATCACCACCCCACACTTAAAGCTTTGTTTGTCCTCGAACAAAATAGTAC
>NC_061122.1:191494439-191503905 GCF_002878395.1 Capsicum annuum
CCGCTCCAAGAGTTGTTGAAGTTCAGGGGTCACTGAAGAAGGTGGACATATTTGTGGCACTTGGCAAGAAGAAGAAGAAGGAACTACAAGAAATCATGAATGGCAGGATGAAGTTTCAAAAAGAATACACCATGTATTGATTTGCCACCAAAGACTTCACGAATATGAAAAATATGCGTGTGTGGTACAAGGACAATGTAAGTTTACTTTTTATAACCTAGACTTCCAATCTAATCCATGAAGAAGAATCTATGCAACAGATATGTAATATGTTGCAATAGTTTGGTATTCTATTGCAACATAATACACATCTGTTGCATAAGTTGCATTGATTGGGTAATCTATGAACAGATTCAGAGAACCTTCTGTATCAGATTCTTTTCACTATATTTTTATTCTTTACAATTACTAACCTATTTAAAATTTGTCTTCTTATACCACAGTATGTGATGTTGGGCGTATTTATACGTCTAAGCACCATAACTTACCCATGATTTAGCTAAGTTTTGAGAATAAAATACATAAGTCTTGCACTTTTAGTCTATTTTTAGTTAAGTGAGCTGACCTATGTGATTAGCATGCTTTTCAGGTACTAATGAGGAAGATTACAGTACTTTGGGGACCTGTGGACAGCAAAAGAAAACTTCACATAAAAAGGAAATCAGCTTTTGGACTGAATGTGATATATGGGAACTTTTTCCCGGGAAAACTCATTATTTTTAAATTGTTAAGGATTTAGTAGCTATTTATTAGAGAAGGATGTTATTAAAAGCAGTATTGCTGAATTTTTAGGGATTATTCATATTCTGTATTATTTGGAAAACAAGAGGAAGAAGCGGCTTAGCTTGAGAACGGAGAGAGAGAAATGCTTTTCTCTCTTATTGTCACTAGTCATCTTTATCACCAAGATTGCTCTAAGTTTTGGTATGATGAATATGTATATTTTGGTTTCCGTTTTATTCATGAGTAGCTAAGTTATTTGTTAGGGTTATGGAAACCTTGTAGTATACTCTCTATTGCTATGGGTTTGTGAATTTATGATGTGTTAATCCACTTATATCATCACTCTCTTCATTTTGATTGAATTATCGTGGTTGCAAACATAGGGAATGCGCCATTACAGCAATAACTTGTTCGATAGAAAAGTTAATGTTTGGAAAAGAGAGTGTGACAAGAAAATAGGGTTTCCAACCTCTATTTTACACGTTAATGCCCTAGCAGGATTAACTTCTTAGAGAGTTCATACAATTAGTTGTACACTTTGGATTCGAGAGAACTAAGGTGAATAAATCCTTGATGGTTGAAAAACACTTGGATTTAGATTTAGAATACGTCTCTGTATAAGTGCATGCATGTATAAAATCAGTATTACCCATAATTAATAGAGAAGTAGAAGCTACAAGGTGGACATAACCCTAACTTGTCGTTCTCTGTGATCAAATATTATTACACATATCATCTCATCGTTACACCGATAATATTATTGTGCACTTAAACTAAAACCCCCCTTACCTTGGAACTTTCGATCAACAGTCTAATAATAATCGCAATACTTAGTGATCATAGTATTCCCTGTGGGATTCGACACCCAACCCAGTTGGGTTCTATATTTGACAGCGACCACTTGCACTCTCTAACGAGATTTGTAATTTGGGTGTATCAAATTTTGGCGCCGTTTTCGGGGAATACGGTTGTCAACTAAGTTTGTGATAGTTAATAGACCCTTTGGTCAAAGATTCTCAAATTTTACTTTTTGTATGTTGTTTTTGTTTTGTTCAGGTTTAGTAGAGTGCATGCCAAATACACGAAGATCTGTTCAGCCATTATTACCTATAAATCCTGAACCACATCTCATTGGCAGAATGGATGCGCAACGAGACCTTGAAAGGATGGCTACTCAACAGGAGCAGGCTAGATTAGCTGCATTGGCAGCTGCGCAAGTAAATCAACAGAATGTTTATAACCCAAGTTGGGTACCAAATCTTGATGATTAGGACCTGGGTGATGATGAGTTATTAAATACAAGGCGTGCAGATGATGTGGTTGCACCAGTAAACAGGAATGTCAACAGAGATCGTCAAACTAGAATGAGACCCGAACACTGAGCTGTGCAAGTTGCTTTTGATGATGATGATGACGACTTGGATGGGGCTGGTGCCACAAGGGCTATTATTCCTCCGCCCTTGGCACCCGGAGCCAAGTTCAATATTACTAGCTCCATGATCCAGCTATTGCAACTCAAAGGGTTATTTGGTGGACTTGCAGGCGACGATCTGAATATGCATCTGATTAATTTTATCTCAATATGCAAATCATTTGACAATCTAGGGGTTGGACAGAATGCAATCCGGCTGCGTTTATTTCCATTGTCTCTATCTGGAGAGGCAACTCTATGGTTAAACAGGCTAACTCCTGACTCTATTACCAATTAAAGGCAACTAAAAGAAGCTTTCCTAGAAAGATTCTTTCCGCCGTCCAAGAGAGCACAATTAAGAGATGAGATAAGCAATTTCAGATAGCTTCCAACTAAAGATCTCCACGAGACATGGGAGAGGTTCAATAAGAAGCTTATGTGGTGCCCAAATCATCAGATGACCAATGTCCACTTGATGGAAATATTATATAGGTCTTTGAACTCGGTGACTAAGCCAGTGGTAGATAATGCTGTGTGTAGGTCATTCATGGACGTTACTTTTATTGAGGCATGTGATATGCTAGATTGTATGATAAAGCAGAGTAGAGCTTTGCATACCAGGGATTCTGAGGTAGCAAGCTCTACTGTATCTATTGGCATAACGGAAGAACAGAGACGAAGAGAAGAGGAACGTGACCAGGATATAGCTCATATGAAAATACAGATGGACCTTCTTACCAAGCATTTATTATCAGGGAAGACAGAAAAGGTCAAGGCTGTTGTATCACAGGGAAGAGATGACTCTGATTCTGAGGAGAAAGCAAATTACTTGAATAATCAGGGGGGTATCCGAGGCAATGTCCAAGGAAACCAAGGTCGGAACTATTATGAAAAATCCGGATACAAGGACCGAGACCAAGGGAATTGGAAGAATAAGAATGACAGGAGCGGTTTGTGTGTCCCTCCTGGAAATCGTGAAGCGTTTGCATCTAGTTCTGGGAAGATGTCCATGGAGGACATGATGGCTAAGCTATTGAAAGGAGTAGAGCAAACCAACACAGGAGTAACTGAGGTAAAAAATGATTTGTCCTCAATAAATCAATTGGTTGACTCCCATTCCACTTCAATAAAACAGCTGGAACAATAAATGAGTCAATTATCAACGGCATTCAATCAAAGAAAAGCTGGCACTTTACCGAGTGACATTGTCCAAAATCTAAGAAAAGATGGATCATGTTTGTCTATTACAAATAGGAGTGGTAAAGTGTTGGAAAATCCATCCAAGGGCAAGCCCATGGTCGATAGTATAGAGGAGAATGTTATTGAAGCAGATTGTGATGATTCTGTAGAAGTTAAAGATCAGGATGAGAACATTTATGATACTACACCCAGATGCCAGCAGTCTAAAAAGATTGATAATAGGAAGCACAATAAAAAGGAAGTGGTGGAGAAAACTCTTCCAAATCCACCACCACCTTTTCCTCAGAGACTGAAGAAGAAGGTTCATGACACCAGGTTCAGTAAATTCATGACCATGCTGAAGCAGCTGACTATAAATGTGCCTTTGGTGGAGGCACTAGAGTAAATGCCAAGTTACGCCAAATTCATGAAGGACCTTTTGACAAAGAAAAGAGCAGAAAGCTATGAACTGGCAGATAATTTTCATCATTGCAGTGCAATTGCCATGAGGTCTTTGGTATAAAAGAAGGCAGATCCGGGTGCTTTCACTATTCCTTGCACGGTTGGATCTTTTGACTTTGTTAAGGCTTTATGTGATTTAGGGGCTATCATTAATTTGATGCCAGTATCCATCTATCTATAGTTGGGGTTGGGCGATCCTACACCAACCAACATGCGGCTTGTAATGGTAGATAGGTCGGTAAAACGACCTGTTGGTATCTTGTATGATGTATTAGTAAAGGTTTCTACCTTCATTTTTCCTGTAGACTTTGTTATTTTGGATTATGAGGTGGATTTTGAGGTTCCCATAATCTTGGGTCGACCTTTCCTCGTGATAGAAAGTGTGCTAATTGATTTGTGAGCAAATGAGCTTTTATTTCGGATGAATGACAAAGTGGTATATTTTGATGTATGCAAATTAATAAAGCAGCCCAAAGATATGAATGTATTCTCTATAGCTGATGTTTATTATGAGGATGAGAAGGAATTATCTTTAGAGAAGCAGCTTACTGTTGAGCCATTGGCTACTGTGCTTTTGAACTTTGATCGTGAGGATGTTAAAGAGTACGAAGAAACTATCTGTGCTTTGATAGGAATGGGTTCGTATTCTTATGCCCCCAAAAAGCTGGACCTTGACCTTAAGAATCGACCTTCACCACCGGCGAAGCCATCCATTGAAGAGCCACCGGTGCTAGAATTAAAAGAGCTACCCAGTCATCTAAGGTATGTGTTCTTAAGTAGTGGAAATACACTGCCGATTATTATTGCTGCTGATTTAGGTGAACAACAGGTAGAGGCTCTCATCTCTGTTCTGAAGAGGTATAAGAGAGCTATTGGTTGGACTATTGCTGATATAATTGGTATCCCTCCTGGCATATATATGCATAAGATTTAGCTACAAAAAGATTGCGTACCCACTATTGAGCATCAGCATCATCTGAATCCACCTATGCAAGAGGTGGTGAAGAAAGAAATCATAAAGTGGTTAGATGCCGGGGTAGTGTATCCAATCTAAGACAATAAATGGGTGAGTCTTGTACAATGTGTCCCTAAGAAAGAGGGTATGACAGTAGTAGCGTACGAGAAGAATGAGCTAATTCCACTCAGACCTGTCACAGGGTGGAGGGTGTGTATGGATTACCGGAAGCTAAAATCATGGACGTTAAAGGACCACTTCCCAATGCCATTCATGGATCAAATGCTTAATCGATTGGCAGGAAAGGGATGGTTCTGTTTCTTGGATGGTTATTTCGGATATAATCAGATTTGCATTGCTCCTAAAAATCAGGAGAAGACCACTTTCACATGCCCATATGGTACTTTTGCATTCAAACGAATGCCATTTGGGCTATGTAATGCACCTACCACTTTTCAGCGGTGTATGATGTCTATTTTCTCTGATATGGTTGAAGACACCTTGGAGGTATTTATGGATGACTTTTCTATTGTAGGTGAGTAATTTGAGTCATGCTTGGCAAATCTGAGTATGGCTTTGCAGCGATGTGTGGAATTCAATCTAGTGCTAAATTAGGAGAAGTGTCATTTTATGGTTAAAGAAGGCATTGTTCTCGGGCATAAAGTCTCTGAAAAGGGAATTAAAGTTGATCGAGCCAAGATTAAAGTCATCAAGAGACTACCACATCCAATTTCTATGAAGGGGGTTCATAGTTTTCTCGGTCATGCTGGTTTTTATCGGAGGTTTATTAAAGACTTCTCCAAGATTGCAAACCCATTATGCAAAATTTTAAAGAAGGAGGCAAAGTTTTACTTTGGTGAAGATTGGTTGAAGGCATTTGAATGCCTCAAAGGAAAGCTAGTTGAAGCCCCTATTATTGTAGCACCCGATTGGTCTCTACCTTTTAAAATTATATGTGATGCAAGTGATGTAGCCTTGGGTGTTGTACTTGGTCAGAAAAGAGAAAAGATATTTCATCCAATCTACTACGCAAGCAAGGACTTGAATGGATCACAGAAGAACTATACCATCACTGAACAAGAGCTTCTTGCGGTTGTTTATGCTTTCGAGAAGTTTCATGATTACTTGTTGGGAACCAAGGTAGTGGTTCATACAAATCATGCGGCTCTAATATATCTAATGGCAAAGAAAGATGCCAAGCCAAGGCTAATTAGGTGGGTGCTACTACTTTAAGAATTTGATTTTAAGGTAAAGGATAGAAAAGGTTCTGAAAACCAAGTAGCTGATCATCTATCTAGACTTGAGAGTGAGCACACAGTGCAGACCGACCTTGATATTGATGATGCATTCCCCGACAAAGAGATTCTAGCAACTATGGTGGAAAACTTATCGTGGTATGCAGATTTTGCCAACTACGTGGTAAGCAAAGTGATTCCTGAGCACCTCTCCTTTCATCAAAAGAAAAAGTTCATGCATGATGTGAAACATTACTTTTGGGATGAGCCTTACCTTTTTTGATGATGTGCTAATGGTATTATTAGGCGGTGCATCCCAGATGTAGAGGTGCCTAGCATACTGGAAGCAATCCATGCTTCCCAAGTTGGAGGTCACCATGCAGGTGATCGGACGTCCAAGAAAGTACTGCAAAGTGGCTACTATTGGCCTTTATTATTCAAGGATGCCTACTATTTTGTAAGAAAATGTGATCAGTGTCAGCGGCAAGGTTCTATTTCAAAGTACCATGAGATGCCCATGTCCAAAATGCTTGAAGTAGAGTTATTCGATGTCTAGAGTATTGACTTCATGGGCCTATTTGTGAGCTCATTTGGGATGAAATATATCTTAGTTGCTGTGGATTACGTATCCAAATGGGTCGAAGCAGTCGCTTTAGCTGATAATGAAGGTAAGAGTGTTGTGGTATTCTTAAAGAGAAATATCTTCTCTCATTTTGGGGTACACCGTACCATCATAAGCGATGGAGGATCACATTTCTGCAACAAGCTGTTCAGAGCCGTATTGGAAAAGTATGGGGTTAAGCAACATAAGGTAGCTACACCGTACCACCCATAAACTAGTGGGTAGGTGGAGGTTTCAAATCGGGAAATCAAACTGATCCTTGCTAAGACTGTGAATGCCAGCAGGAATGATTAGTCCAGGAAGCTAGACGATGCCTTATGGGCATAAAGGACTGCGTTTAAGACACCAATTGGCATGTCACCATACCAACTAGTTTATGGAAAGGCTTGTCACTTGCCAATTGAGCTAGAGCATAAAGCAATGTGGGCACTGAAGTAGCTTAACCTGAACTGGGATGATGCTATAGATATGAGATTGGGATAGCTGAACGAGATGGATGAATTCCATCTAAATGCATATGAAAGAGCATATCTTTACAAGGAAAGGATGAAAAGTACCATGATCGAAGGATTATCCAACGAAACTTTCAGAAAGGCGATTTGGTACTCCTTTTCAACTCCAGACTGAAGCTGTTTCCAGGTAAGTTGAAGTCTAAATGGTCTGGTCTATTCAGAATCAGCCAAGTTTACTCATCTGGAGTAGTGAAGTTAGAAAACAATGATGGTAGTGTCTTTAAGGTGAATGGCCAAAGAGTGAAGCTATATATCAGTCCAACCAACTCGATAAAATGTATAGCCACGATATATCTTGATGAAGTCTGAGTAATCGAGATAACTATGTTGTGCCGCGATAATAAATCAAGCGCTACATAGGAGGCAACCCATCATTTTACTAGGATTTTGTTTTTGGTAAATAAAAATTCAAAAAGAAGAGTCGAGCCACGACCAAAACTAAGGCGCTTGGTGGGAGGCAACCCATCCTTCTAATCATTTTTGTTGTTTTTGATTAAGTGTAAGTGCATGAAGGACAAAGGAGGAGATTAGACCCAATTTTGATTTAAAAGTGAGTCATGTCAATGGTGCTAAGTCTAGGAATGATGGAACAATACAGGTAAGTGGGAGTGGTCAAATGTGCAAGGTTCAAGTATGATTTGCATTAGAGTCGCGCCTCGAGTTATGTAGATTTGACCAAGAGTGCGCCGCTTTTTGAATTGCCTATGCCAACATAGGCAATAGGTTAGGCGCCGCCTATGCCAACATGGGCAATAGGTTAGGCACCGCTTATGCCAACATAGGCAATAGGTTAGGCGCCGTCTATGACAATGCCTATGCTCACTGTCTCATATAGGCGATAGGTTAGGCGCCGCCTATGCCAACATAGGCTATAGGTTAGGCGCCGCCTACTTACACATTTTGCCTACTAACCCATTTGTGAATGGACCAACACGACCCATGGCTCATCCTTTAAATATATCCTCTACCCTTAAACCCCACTAAATTTTTCCTTCAACCTAAGCGCCGCCCAACATCACTTCTCCAAGCCCTTCTATTTGCTCATCTACTCCTGCAAGCTCACCTTCCTGATTCATCACGAATTTATCACCAAGTAAGTGTTCTTTCATGTTCCGTAGTTGTTTCAGTGCTACGCTTATAATGCTTAACTAGATTTGGTAGTAGTGCTTGGTGATAAGTGTATGGTTAGTTTGTTATGATTTTTGAAAAATACATCTCAGTGAGTAAAAGGATTCTCGTAGGTGATCTTGATTTTACTCCGGCATGTATTGATTGGTATTCACTGTCAAATGTTTTTTATTATTATGGAGTTGAAATATTAAAGTTTAATGCATAATTTTAGGAGTTGTAAGCTTGACTATGTGAATGACTATTGATATAATGATCATAGTTAACCACAAGCATAAGATTGTGTAATTGCTTCTATGCTATAGCATGATAAGATTTCTATGTGGTAGTCTTGTTCAAAGATTACATTACTCCAATGAAATAAAGTCGGAAATGATAGTCAAGATTACAAGACCATTATGTGTTGCTTCTCTATATCAAACTGAGAAATTGTTATGTAAAGGGAAGGGTTGAAAGTGTGACTGCACTAATAATGTTGTTGGCACATCCCATCTACATGAATGTCGATGAAGTCTGAGTAATTGAACAATAAATAAATAAATAAATAAATAAAAATAATAATAATAATAATAATAATAATAATAATAATAATAATAAAGAGTTGTATATTCCCATCATGGTGTTTTTGATTGAGTAACAAAATAGGTGAAGGGGGGTTGGTAGATGAAAGGAAGGCAGAGTGGTTGTTCAAAGTTAGTGTAAATGGCATAAAGTAGTGTATTAAAGCACTTAGGGAACATAGTCACCATTTCTGGCCAAAATAGTCCTACCTGTCCCTTTAGCCTACTTTACAACCCGTAAAGACCTATTTGATCTTAACCTTAGCATTCTGATATTAGTGGAGCATTACACTAAGGGCAAGCATATGGTCATCAGTTGTAATCTAAGAATTCTTTGTGAGAGTGAGAGCAAGAAAGTTCTTATACCCATATTTCTAAAAAATGCAAAACTATGAGTGATTATGGGTAACATCTTGTGTGAGTGCACATAGTTGATGATTGTTGGGTAGTTTTATATGATTCTTTTGGCTTAACTTGTGTATACGAATTAACCAACTTAATGAGTCTATGTTAGAGGGTGAGTTGTTTCTAGTAATGATCAAGAAATCTACTCTTTGTTAATAATTGCCATGTATGTCTTGTTGGAAATTTTGTGTTGCTCTTATGAAGTTCAGTGACGTATTTGCATAGATGTACTATTTTGTTCGAGGACAAACAAAGCTTTAAGTGTGGGGTGGTG
>NC_061122.1:191506905-191541212 GCF_002878395.1 Capsicum annuum
AAAAAGAAGAAGACTGCCAAATATACATAGATGACGATCACAATATAAGATAATTAAATCATTTTTATAACCATAAATACAAGTAACCAAAGTCAACTCTTAGTTGTCATCAGTTGATCAACTCAAATTAATACACATACTTTTATTGATGTCAAAATCTTCAATAGAGAGGGAGAACTTTTGGCAAGTCTAGCTTGTGATTTGTAGCGTTAATGGGAACATCTGGAACTTGGAATATTCAACTACTGATAAAATTTGTTTCTCTTCGATTGTAGTAATTGCTTTAATTATGTGAAGCAGAATATTTTCGAGCGCTTCTCCATCAGTCCACCCATGGATTTCTACTTTTATGAGTTGGCAATTCTCATTTATTAATTTTCACATCGGAAAATCCTTCCTTTGCATTACAAAATCTTGATCTTTGAGCATCGAGCTAGGGTAAAAATCCCCTGCTCCATCACCTAGATAGATCATTCTTTTCCTATTCCCTTCCAAAGCAAGAGACTCTTGCATTCTTTCTATTACGAGGCCCTTGCATATGTTTGGAGGGCAAGGATTATTACACTTGTGATCAAAATTATGGTAAGGACAGATTTTAAGTTTCCCTTCATCATCAACGTAGCTCGAATTTGTGTTGATTTTCGAAAAGCAATCCATGATTCCTGAATGCTTTAATATTGTCTCGACAAAGAAGAGATTTTCATCACTCACTATCCTCAAATCACACCCTAAAGCATAAGCTTCTTTGATGGCTAGAACCACCTCGAAAATTACAGGTGCCCGTTTCAATATTTCTTTAATATCCTGCATGGTTTTGCCTCGTGCATGGATCTCCTTCATCATAATGTCCATAACAGTGTTCCACGGCATCGTAGGGACAAGTTGATCGAATATATCAGTAGCATAAAAATAATCGACAACTCAATTATCGCTGTCCAAATCAATGATTGTCTTGTCGAAATTGAAAACCACTACGATTTCTGCCATGAATGAAAGAAATTAAAATTCAAACAGAAAGAATTTTTTTTTGTTTTTTTCTCAAAACAACTGAGGTTGAAGGTGATGAAAAAAGAGGAGAAAGAAGAGGGCATTATATAGTGGAAAAGAGTTAAAAGGATTTGTATATTCAATGTAGGAAACGGAAATAA
Organism: Capsicum annuum; assembly: GCF_002878395.1. Taxonomy (NCBI): domain Eukaryota; kingdom Viridiplantae; phylum Streptophyta; class Magnoliopsida; order Solanales; family Solanaceae; genus Capsicum; species Capsicum annuum. The sequence goes on from NC_061122.1 coordinate 191,508,054, forward strand.
TATGTCTCTTTCGACTAGTATTGGGTTTTTCAGTTTATGGAAACTTTGCAAAAGCATATGGACAAAAGTTACCTGTGCGTTAATCAAAAGCTACTTGTGATACAAGTAACAATTGTATTTATAGTTACTTGTTATTCAAAGGTTACTCGTGTTAGTTAATTGAATCAAAATATATATAATCCATAAAATTTGTAAATTATCTATATTTATAATCTATATCTATATTTATAATCTATAATATATATAATATAATATATAATATATATGCAGAATATATATATATATATATATATATATATATATATATATATATAATATATATTAAAAATGTGAAAGATCTTAGAAATGTTCTTTGAACTTTTTATCCTTCATTAAAAGTCTTTGCTTTAGACAAAATCGTCTTTCACTATTTTTTTCTAATATTTAAGAGTTGAAGATTAATTAAATATATTTATGGTAATTGTAAAACCTTTCCTTATTAGAAGTTATCATAATTAATGACAATGAATACTTTTTTCATTAGTTTAAAAATTTATAATCAACTAACTTTGATTTTAGAAAGATTTAAAAATTTAGAAAACTCTAACTCCCTTTGTCTCACATCAGCATAGGACTTTTGATGATTTTAGGTAGTCTTAGTATCTCTCAAATAATTTTAAATTTCTCCATTACTTGGAGCACAAAGTCTAGTTCCACCAATCTAGCTTTCCCCACCTCATACCACCCAATATGCGTGTAATGCCCTGAGTCTGTACCCCGGACGCTACATGGTGCTCATAATCACGAAGGACCACAAGCTAACACATGTCTGGTACCTACTGTAGTAACTGAATAATAATATTGTAACTTTGCGAAAATAGGCAGAAATTTGCCATAAGGTTCAAATATGAAATAAATACTAAATATGGTATCAAAATACCCAAACTGAAACATCAATACTGAAAACTGAACAACTGTCTGAAAATACTCTAGTCTGTAAAGCCTCTAAACTATCTAAACTATGGAGTTGATGGGACAAGCCCCAACTAACTTCAACTACTGAAAATAAACTGAAATGCTAAAAAACAATCATGTCCTCAAACTATGAGGACTCGCCACTAATTCTGTCTGCTGAGAATCTGAGCTGCTAAGGGTGCTCTAGAGCCCATGCATCTGAACCTATGACATAAGACATCATAGCGCAAAAGAAAAGCATGCGTCAGTACTTTGAATATATTAGTATGCTCAGTGAGGTATGCTGAAATGCATGGGTTAATATATATTAACAATACTAACTGAATAACATGAGTATGACTGAATGAGCGTACATGCATGAATACGTAGACTGTAACTAAGATCGTGGTAACACTGAATACTTAGTCTAAATACTTATTTACTGATATCTGAGTTTACTGATACTATATTATTGATAATTGAATGATTGTATCTGACCATATTGATACTGTGGAACTATACTAAGTTTTGTACTGAGCTTACTAATTGTACCTAACAAATCTGAGTCTGTAGAACTACACTGAGTTCTATACTGAAACTTAATTTGAAATTGAGACTGTGTGAGGTAATCATCTAACCAACATGCCCCTTTCTAAAAAGATTGGGGTCTAACCTGTAACCCTAGTTGGAAGGGTGTCAATACCATGCCATGGGTAGAGACAAGCTGTGAGTTAAACCTCTCTGAAAGGAAGCTCTTTCATCAACCCTCGATGGCAAGAAAACTCAAATGAGATGTATCAACCGTCATAATATCTATTAGGAAGATATCTCAACCTACGCTGGCTATGTAGTTCTGTAACACAGGATTTGCTACTAAGGGTCAAAGCCTCTACTGGTAGAAATGCCCCCATCCCTAAGTTTGATAGGTGCTGAATCCTACTCTCAACTAAATAAACACTAAGCTGATTTCTAGTATGTACTAGGCTGGACTGATCTGTTACTAAATTTACTGAGTTCTGTTGACTGACAGAATACCACTGAATAAGTTACTGTGGTCATAACTAAATACTGAACTAGACTGGACTAGTATTGAGTCTACTGAGTTTTTCCTGACTCTTGTGACTAACTGAGAGTACTACTGATCGTGACATGACTGAGAATCTTATAAATAACACTGGTTCTAAGTACACAGCTAAATTATTGGGTATTAAATACCCCCAGGACTCGATAGCATGAAAGTAAATCATAACATAGTCTTGAAAATCATAATCATGTGCACAAGATCATAACTCATTCATGGAGGCATTTTATGAAACACTTGCATGATACAATTCCCACATAAGTTGACATGACATGATTTCCTTCTCTTATTGGTTCACATGAGCAATTCATCAAGCACTTAATGAGCATGATACATGTACATAACATTAAACACAAGTAAACATCATAATTCAACTCCAACTTTACAATTTTAAGGGTTCAACATGGATTCACATGATATTACATATATATATCAATTAATCCCACATGAAACTTATCATAAAATATGGATTAGAATCCCAATTAACCATTATAAACATGAATATAATCAAACCCAACATGAAATTCATGAAATCCATACACTTGAGGTTTAAAAATAGTTTCTTGGACTCCAAGGGTGGAAGGAACCCTTGGATGAATACTTCATATACTTTAGTTGGTGAATTCTTGAAAATTAATGGTGGAATCTGAAGCCTTGAATTTGAATTTAATTTACCTAGGATTTTTGTTCTTGAGTAATTTGTGAATAAATGAATATAACTTGCTAAAAGAGGGCTAACTTTCTTGTTATGGGGGTTGAAGGGCGTGGGAAAAAGACTTAATTAATCCTGAGGATGCATCCTTCTTAATGATTGGAAATTGTGTTATCAATGCGCATATCAATGTACCACGTCGTTGGCATCGATGCGATGACCAATGCACCGTGTTAAGTCCACATTAGTTCATTTGAATTTTCATTGAGCTTAGGGAAAAATTATCTATCGACGCGATGGACGATGTAACGCATCGATATCGCATCAACTCACTATTTTGGTCTCTCAAACATGGTCTAAAAGAGGTCTAAAAAAATCCAAAACTTATCAGAGAACACGTATTGACCTTCCTGATCATGAACTAACTCAAATATCAATATTTAATGGACGAAATGGTCGCAAAATAAGATTGCCAACTTTCAAAGGATAAAATAACACTAAGTTTGAATACTTAGCTAGAATTTTCTAAGTTTGGAACCCCCTTAACAAGCTTAAAGGACTGAATTAAGCTAAGAAATTTGTGGGATCTTACAATGCGACCTATACTTCATAATATAAAGGGCTTCAAAAGGAGCCATATGGATCTAGAGCGGTAGCGATTATTGTTAGTAAATTTTTTAAGAGTCAATTTATCCACCCAACTACCTTAAAGTATATAACATAGGCGCTTAACATATCTTCTAAATTCTGAATAGCATGGTTTGTTTGCCCCTTTGTTTGTGGGTGAAAAGCAATGTTGAGGTTCGCTTGAGTACCTAAATCTTTCTTAAAAGATCTCAAAAACTAAGAAGTAAATTGTATACCTCTGTCTGATATTATGGATACAAAGACTCCATGCAACCTAACAATCTCTTGAATGAATAGCTTTGCATAGTCCTATTCTAAATATGTCGACCTCGCAGGAAGGAAATAGACAGACTTGGTCATCCTATCTAAAATAACCTAAATAGAATCATATTGGTTAAGCGAATGCAGAAGGCTAATGATGGACTTCATATTTATCATCTCCCATTTCCACATTGGAATAGCTATTTGTTGAGACATACCACAAGGCCTTAGATGTTCAACCTTAACTTGTTGACATTAAGAGCACTTAGCAAAAAAATTAGCAACATCTCTATTCATATTGTTCCACCAATATAGTTCCCTAAAATCACGGTACATTTTAGTAGAGATGGGGTGAACATTATACCTAGATTCATGGGTTTTGGACAAAATTATCAGTGTTAGGATTAAACAGTCTCCATTGGTAACACAAAATGTCATCTCCTCCAATTTCAAAAGTCATTACTTTTTATTAACCAATATCCTCCTTAAGTTTCATAAGTATGGGATCATTAGCGTATTTATTCTTAACTTCAGCACATAGGGATGATCTATCTACTTCATAAACGATTACTCTCCCATCTCCAAGGTTCGAAAGTTGGACTTCCAAATTTACAAGTTCATGAATGTCCATTACAGGCCCTCTCTTTTCCTCCTGGACATGAGAAAGACTCCTTATGGACAATCTGAAAAGAGCATAAAAAAATACATTAAATTTACTTGTGTGGTAATGCAAGTTTTTGTCATAATCCTTCAATAATTCTTGCCACCTCCTTTGCCTGAGGTTCAACTTCTTCTGGGTGAAAATATATTGTAAAATCTTGTGATTAGTGCAAATGTTCACATGTACCCCATATAAATAGTGACACCAAATCTTGAGTGAGAAAACCACAATTGTCAATTCAAGTTCATGAGTTGGGTAATTTTTCTCACGCACTTTAGGTTGTCTGGAAACATGATCCACAAGGGTGTCGGACGCCCCTTCGCTGGAAATTACACATTATAGCTAGGTAAAAATATTATTTATGTATATATATTACATATTGACACCTCTTGACTTCTTCGTGAAATTACTTCTTTATATTTTAACACTCCTTAGTGAATTTTGGCTTCGCCACTATATTTGATGGACACAATATACACATGCAACATACATACACTAAAATTGAAAGAATACATATTGTCATTCAAATTAATGAAATATAGCATATGGTTCAACTTTAATTGCAATATTATACTTCGTTCATTTAATTTGCATGCAATCAATATATATTGATGTAACACACATGTGCAATGCACGTACCATAAACTAGTAATAGTAATTAACACGTGGAAGTTGATTATAATGGAGTTTTCAAAATAAAGCATGACTATTTTATATTTAAAATTTATATTAATTAAATGCTATTCGATTTAACTTTTATTATTAATTTAGGGACTTTATCAATATTATTACAGTATGATAAATTCAATCGTTCAAATTAGTATCCTAATAAAATAGCTAAAAATAAAAAAACACAGATAAGTCATAAAGACCAAATGCAAATATATAAATATTTATATGATTCTTTGGGAATTCTGATAAATTATAATTTGAAAAAGTACATAATAGAACTACTTAACTTATCATATCTACTTAAAATCTCTACTCTTTTATTTTATTTCATCCTTTTTCATATTTCTCTTTCTCTCTCTAAAACTCAGAATACATTATAGTAAAATTTAAAAAAAATCAAACAACATTGCTTGGGTTTTTGAACTATATTTATTTTCCTATATGTTTGGTAGATAAGGAAACATAAATATGCGGAAGAACAAAGAATTGTGTTTTCACAAGTTATGCTATACTGTACACAATTTTTTACCAAATTGTTCACAAATTTCGTCGGATTTAGTAAAATTGAAAAATAAAAGTATAATTATAGTTAATCAAAATTGAACAATAAGGATAATTTTGAGAAAAAATGTAACAATAAGTGATAGTAACCTAACAACAAGAATTCATACTTTTAGTAGTGTAATTCCACAAATGGGTCTGAGAAGGATAGTACATATGCAGATCTTGCCCCTACCTTAAAAAGGAAGAGAGGATGTTTATGATATATATTTCCTCAACTCGAATTAGATGAAAAAGACAACAATAACAATAAGCAAGAAGAATAACAAGAAAATATAATTATCAAGGGTAAAGAATCTAACCAATAGAAACATAAAACTAAGAATATGAAAATGCTTGATTAATACTAATATGCTGGGAAAAGGAAAGTAAATTAACACTCGACTTCCTACTAACTTTTTATCCTCATCCTCAATCTCCACCCCTTATATCAAGAGTCATATGTTGGAATTATTATGAAAAATATTGATCACAAACACTTGTTGGGAAGTCTCCGAAGCTTGAGGCTTGTCAGACACTGTCCTTGAGGATATTTCACCTAGTATGGGATTACCCCAGAATTCAACAAGACCCTGTCAAATAAAATTAGAAGCAAAAATCTAACAAAGATTAAATACACATGAAAAATCCAGCATTATAGGATGTAGGAGGACAAGGCTTTTTCTTGTTTTTCTTACCCTCAGATGAAGAAGACTACAAAATACATATAGATGAATATCACAATATAAAATTAGCTCAAAACTTTAATAATTACTAGATATAATGATAATGAAGAATATGAGTTAATTGTCAGGAGTGTAAGGTTAAGGAAATTAATCGCCACTCAACGCTATTCAAAAGGTATGAATGTTTGCTCATAATGGATTTTAAGATATGTCAATATTGATTTTGCTCAAGAAACTAACATCTACATATATTTGATATAACTAGTTTATGTGAATGTGCGTTTCATATTTATTTCATTATTTAGTATAAAATACCACACGTTTATTCCAATACTTAGCATAAGATTTTATTTTATATTAGACACTGGTTCTTGCAATATATTTTAGAAAATTAGTACAATCAACTTAATTAAAAGAAACAAAATCACAAAATACGTTCTTCTTGTTAGTGCTAAGAAGAAGTCCAAATTAGTATCATTAATTTATATTTTCGACCTTCAAAAATCAATTTTTTTTAAAAAAATTGAGGAAAGGCTAAAAACAAAGAGGACATATAGCAAGATTTAACATAATCATAAATCCATTAAACAGTTCTTCGGTTGATTATCCGAATCATTTCTTGTTGGTGTTAGTTCGATTTCCCACCTTATAATATTTGATTCTATTTTTCCTTCCCCATCTTTTCTTTCCAATGTGAAATAAAATATAAATACACCAAAGACGCATTGTCATCGCTGCCACCAGAACTAATTTGACTGGTCACAACCAAACTAACAGCATACACATCACCATAAACCATCGAAATCTTTGACATCATAAATCACTAATAATTTCATAGCCATCAGTTTTTACCAAACTAAACCCTAAAAGTGTAATTTAATTTGATAACCCAACACCTCATTCCAAAACCTTATAAAAAAGGAAACAATGATTCAATTTGTCAAAACTTTTACATGTTTTTTTATATTGAACATCTTTTAGACAATAAAATTTTGCATGTTATATCAAAACTGAAAATTATGTTGGTATTTATATATAAAAACACTCTATAAACAATACAAAGGAAAAATAAACTGCTAGTGACAGATCTAAAATTTTGGAATAATGGGTGCACAGAGAGATTTGAACACACATATCAACACCTAAGCTACCAAAGCATATAGAAAGAAAGAATTCAAAAAGAGAATTTAATATAGAACTAAATATGAAAGTAAAGAATGTAATATAACACTCTCCCATCGGAGATCAACCAATAATATTCAAGAACTCATTTTCTAGAAACACTTATGTAGGACTTTAATCAATTAACCATTGACAAAGCTCCTCCACATTACTAAATGTTGGTTCATTTTAATACAAAAAATATTGCATGATAATTTACGGATATTATAAAGTGGAGAAAGTGATGATCATTAGTTTGTGACAACCCTTGTAATATCTCAATTTATTGATTCATAATTTTACTACTTAATATTACTTTACTGTCTTTACTTTTGTATCTTTAATCTTATGAGTTAGTCATGAGAATGTGTCATTTGGACCATTACTTTGATTAATTAATTGTGGACATACTTGACAATAAGCTCTCCTTAACACTTGTAGCTTCTAGGTCGTTCATCTATAATCTTTACTGTCCCACTACTTCCTGCTTACTACATGAAAGAATTGTACTTCTATAAATAGTGGTGTTTGTTCCTTTGTTTGTGAAAGTATGAAGTATAAGGAAAGGATAATAAGTTTAGAATTATATTAGTAAAATAAAGAGTCGAGATAAAGAAATATTCTAAGTCTCCAAACCATATTCACTATAAAAAAAAAGAGTAACTATACATTGAAGGATGGTGTTTGTGTGATGATGTTATGGACTATTCAACTAATCTAGAGTTTCTTGAATTGTATATCATTATGAGTAATTGTATATTGGAGGAGACAAGTCAAGAGATATAGGGCTGGATCAGTGTAGAGAAGTGAGCTTGAATTTCTTTAAAGAAGAGAGATATCTGCACCTCAGCCAAGAAGAAGATATTTTTTATTTTCTGTATATTTTTTAGTTGTAATTTTATTGTAACTTCACTAACAGTTTTAAGGAGATTCATGTTTAGTTCCAGTTTGAAAAATTGCAGATATCAAGATGGGAGATCTCAACATCAGTAGTCTATTCAATAGATGAAAGAGAATAGATGGAGATTAAAGTATTTTTCTACTTTCTCAACTCAAACAAGGGAATGAGAAAAGAAATTTTGTACTTCTTGTGAAAGAAAGGTAAGAAAACCTTCTACCTAATATTTTTAATAAATAAAGTGATACTACTTTTCATGAATATAATGTGGTATTCAAATTTTTAATAGTGAGGGTTAATGAAATGATAAAAAATATCATAATGAAAATGTGAAGTTCACACTTTTGAATGTATTAAAAATGTATTACAAATGTTTAATTAGTCTTGGAATAAATCAAATATTTTTATTTGCATATGACTTGATGTCTTTAAATTTGGCTGTAATATAGTTATCAAAGAAAGGATAAAAATTATTGAGTAGCCATTGACATTAAATATTTGGGTGAGATAAATTTCATCTATGAATGAAAAATACTAAAATCATGTGATGAACTTTCCTTGACATGTCACATTATTGTGAAGAAGAAAAATTGTGAAATACATTTTATTGATTGTATGAACCATTCAACTCATTTTGATTTAAATATTTGAAAGTAGTGTGATAAATAAAAAAGGATGTTTGCTAGTCTAATAAAAAGGAGTTATGTGGCTAATTGCACCTAGCTTGATATTGTGTACAAAATAAAGTACTTAGCAGGTACAAGTAAATCATGTATATTTACTTAGTACAAAAGTTAAGGCTTATTTTTACAAAAAAAAAAAAAATTCTGTTAAAGTATTTTTTAAAATAATAAAACAAAAAACTTGGTATTATTTGATATAATGAAAGAAATACAAATTATTATTTGTTAACTCTACTATGGAGGTTGAAATGATTTTTCAGTTCAACCAGTGAAAAAACGAATTGATCAATCACTTTATTGTGAGAAATTAATTTTACTCCTTAAGAAGGATAATAGAGAGCAATGTAAAGACTGTAAGGTCATACTTAGAGAGATTTTTTCGACCCAACATAAGATTCTAGTGATGGTCTTGGTAATCAGAAAGGGCAGAAAATAGAGGGGTGTAAAGAATCGACCCAAGATTAAGTAGGGTAGGTTGACTTTGGCCAGTGCATTAGAGATAGAGGAGAAGTTGATGACTTTAGATGCTTGGGAGAGTAGAGGGGATGTTGATAGTATGTGGGAGATAACTGTCAGTTGCCTTAGGGAGAACACTAGAGAGGTGTTGGGTATTTCGAGTGTCGATCTGACAAGAACTAAGGGGATTGGTGATGGAATAAAGAAGTCAAAAGAAAGGTGGAGGCTAATAAGGTGATGTGTGAAAGGTTGGTGGAGATTAAGGATGATGAGGAGAACTTAACGAATAAGAAGAAGTATAAGTAATCTAGGAAAGAAACTAAGGTAGCGGTTACAATGGTAAAGACAGACGCTTTTAAGAGCTTGTATTCGGCTTTAGAGAAAAAAGGCAGGGATAGAAAGTTATATAGGCTTGCCAAGGCTAGGGGCGGAAGGCTCGTGACCTTGACTATGTGAAGTACATCAAGGGAGAGAATGGAAAGATGTTGGTGGAGAATGCCCTCATTTGGAAAAGGTTGCAGTCCTATTTCCATAAAATCTTGATTGACGAGGGGGGTAAAGGTTTGGTGCTGGGGACTTGGAAAACTCAGAAAAGTATCGCGATTATAGTTATTTTAGATGCATCAAGGTTGAAGAGGTCAAGGGGGTTATTTATAGGATGTGTAGAGGTAGGATGACTGGGCCAAATGAGATTCTGGTGGATTTTTAAAAGAGCACTGGCTGGGTATGTTTGAAATGGCTGACTAGATTATTTAACATTATTTTTAGGGTGGCAAATATTCTTGAATGATGGAGATAGATTACAATTATTTCTTTATATAAGAACAAGGGGACATTCAGAGTTGCAACAACTGTAGGGGTATCAAGTTATTGAGTCATACTATGAAGGTTTGGGAGAAAGTGGCAAAATAGAGTTTGAGGAGGATTGTGACTATTTTTTATAATAATTCTGGTTTCATGCCAGGTCGCTCTACTACTTAGGCCATTATCCTTGAGAGGAGATTAGTAGAGAAGTTTAGAAAGAGAAGGAAGGACTAGCATATGGTGTTTATCGATCTTTAGACGATGTATGATAAAGTTTCCAGGGATATTTTGTGGAGGTGACTGGAGTCTAGTTGGGTGCTCATAGAGTATGCTTTGATTCAGGACATATATGATGGTGTAAAGACCTTTGTGAGGATGGTAGAAGAAAATTCAGATCACTTTTTGGTTTTGACAAGGTCGCACCGGGGATTGACTCTTAGCCCACTTTTAGTTGCCTTTGTAATGGATGTTTTGATGCGGCGTATTCAAAGGATGGTGCATTGGTGTATGTTATTTGCTGATGATGTTGTACTGATTGATTAGACTCGGGGAGGAGTTAATGGTAAGTTGGACCTTTAGAGACAGACCCTTAAGTAAAAAGAATTTAGGTCGAGTAAAACTAAGATGGAGTACTTGGAAGATAAGTTTAGCAATTTGTCACATGAGGCAGACATGGTAGACAAGCTTAATTCTCAGAATATTCAGAAGAGAGAGAGTTTTAAGTATCCTAGATCTATGATTCAAGGGAAAAAGGAGATTGATGATGATATCACACACTATATTGGTGCAGAGTGGTTTAAATAGTGGCTCGCTTCGAGAGGCTTGTGTGAAAAAAGGTGTTACCTGAGATTAAAGTTAAGTTCTACGGAGTGGTAGTCTGACCGGCTATGTTGTATGTCGCGAAGTGTTGGCCTATTAAGTAGTCTCACATCTAGAAGTTAATGGTGGTGGAGATGAGGATGTTGTGATGGATTTGTATACTTATCGGGAGAGATATGGTTAGAAATAAAATTATTCAAGAGAAGATAGAAGTAACTTTGGCAGAGGAAAAGATGCGGGAAATAAGACTGCGATGGTTCAGGCATGTGACGAGGAGGGGTACAGATGTTCCAGTATGAAGGTGTGAGAGGTTGGCTATGGATAGTAGTAGGCTAAATAAGTATTGGAGTATGGTGATTACACATGATATAGGGAAGTTATAGCTTACGGAGGACATGACCCTCAATAGGAAGGTGTGGAGCATGCAAAATAGGGAAGAGGATTAGTGTGTAGGAGTACGTGTTAGGTAGTAGGGAAGAATGTTTTGTCGGTAGCTGTGCCTGTAGTTTCTCTTTGTCTCTTGCTCGTGGTGTATTGGTGATATGTATACTTTTTTTAATAGATCTTTTATAGTATTACTTTGTGGGTGTCTTATTTTTGTTAATGTCCATTAATATCTAGCGGTGTTATACCCCTTGTTATTTTTTTCTTTTATGTTTATTGTTATATTTTTATTTGTCCTGAGTCGGGGGTCTATCGAAAATATCATTTCTACTTCATCTGAGGTAGTGGTATGGACTGCGTATACTTTACCCGCCCCTCCTCCCCCTCCCAAGATCCACTCTCTGGGAATACACTGGGTAAGTTGTTGTTATAGTTGATTTTTTTAATTCTGAGTTATTGTGATATCATCAATTGACATAGCTTAAAAACTGTTATTATAATGGTAATTAGGATTCACGAGGAAAAAATAATATTATAGTATAAGATTTGACAAATGATACAAAAATAATGATTATGTCAAATTTTATGGTAATATTGCAAACCCACTAAACAAGGCCTTAGCAAGATAAAGGTCTAAGACATGTTGAGAGGGAAAAAAATTGAAGCTCGAAAATCTTAGTCATATATAAGGAAACCCAATGTAAGGACTAGAGATTCTATAACCAAGTTCAATGGGAAAAACGAATCCTATAATGACTTCTTGTGTAATCGACTATCATTTTATCCCTTCCTATGGTGTGAGCACATTTTTTCTAAAGATTTATGGAGGTTGAGCCTCTAAACTTTTAATGAAATTTTGTATTTCGTATGAGTAGGGTGTCGAAATTACAGGACCGCCCATGAAAGATTTGACCTACGGGAGTGTGGAAGAATGTCGTTTCTTTAAGAAGTCATAGTTCAAGTCAGAGACCACTGCTTACTCTGGAGTAAAGGTTACTGTTTTACTAAGTTTAAGCTCAATACAGAGCACAACTTCATTATGCACAATAGTCTTCCTTTAACTAAATTGATGAACTATCTTATTTCAATATTAATATAAGTGGGGGAATGTTGGCGTATTTTAATATTAAAATTAAATTGCATGATAATTTATGGAAATAATAAAATGGAGAAAGTGGGGACCATTAGTTTGTAATAAATCTTGTAAAATCTCACATTATTCATCTATAATTCTACCACTTAATACACCTTTACAACATTATTTTTGTCGCTTTAATCTAATGAGTTAGTGGTAAATATGGCATTTGGGCCATTACTTTGATTAGTTAATAGTGGATGAATGTTTCAATAAGTTCTTCTTAACTCTCGTAACTTTTAGACCATTGATTTACAATTTTTACTATTCCATTCCTTCCTATTCATTACATGAAGAAATTGTACACTTATAAATAGTAATGTTTATTCCTTTGTCTGTGAGAGTATGTAGTATAAGAAGAAGATAATAAGTGTGAAGATTATATTAGTGAATAAAAGGGTGGAGACAAAACAAATATTCTATTTCTCAAACTATATTAAATATACAAAAAAGAGTAACTATATGTTAAAGGAAGGTGTTCTTATGCAGAGTTTAAGACTCTTCAAATAATCGAGAGTTACTTGAATTGTACATCGTGATGGACTGTTGTATCCTAGAGAAGATAAGTCAAGAGATATATTGACGTATCAGTGTAGATTATGCCGCAGTGAGTTGGATCTCCTTAAAGAGGGTGATATATCTGCGTCTCGGCTTAGAAGTAGAATATCTTACTTTTTAAAAAAAATATTTTCGTTTTGTTATTCAATAATAAATTATTTTATTTGTTGTATATTACACCAACAGTAAATCACATTTCGTGGTTGATATTGATGTATAAATGGAAAAAAAGATATTCGACAAACTATTCTTCCACTAAAAGAAATAACCAATGTACCTGTTCTGTTGCAAAAGAAAAATAATGGCCATTTTCCATGTAAACCCATGCTGGATACATATTTCTCGAAGATCCCATTATTCCTAGAATCATCTCCTTGATAAGAGAAATTTCTTCCTTCAAACTCCATTGCTTTTTCTTTAACCGTTTCTAGTAAATTGAGTTTTTTCCCCTTAATGGGTACTCAATAATATTATGCGGTTGAACTAGTAAAGGCACTTGGAAAACATCCACAATTTGTTGCCATTGAATATTCCCTAAGAATTGAGTGGAAATATCATTAAGATTGTTTGAAAAACATAGTAAATAATACTCAACACGATTCACGAACACTTGTTGGGAATTGTTCAAAGCTTGAGGTATGTCAGACACTGTCCTAACGAATATTTCACCCGGTATGAGTATATCCCTTAAGATTCAACAAGCCCTTCTAATATGAAACTAGGAGCCATAATCTGAGAAATATTAAATATATATATACATATACATACATATTTATATATATAGAGAGAGAGAGAGACAGAGAGATCAAAACCCAACATTATACGATCAAGTAAAAGACATTTGCTTGGTTCTCTTACTGTCAAAAAGATGAAGACCGCCAAATATACATAGATGACGATCATAATATGAGATAATTAAATCTTTTTTTTAACCATAAAATACAAGTAACGAAAGTCAACTCTTAATTGTCATCAGTTGATCAACACGAATTAATACATGCTTTTATTGACATCAGAATCTTCAATGGAGAGAGAGAGTTTTTGCCAAGGCTAGCTCGTGAACTGCAACCTTAATGGGAATCATCTGGAACTTGGAATAATCAACTACTGATAAAATCTGCTTCTCTTCGATGGTATTAATAACTTTAATTATGTGAAATAGAATATGTTCAAGCTCTTCTCCATCAGTCCACCCCTAGATTTCTACTTTTATGAGTTGGAGATTCTCGTTCATTAATTTCCACACCAGAAAATCCTTCCTTGGCATTACAAAATCTTTCTATTAGAGCATCAAGCTAGGTCAAAAATCCCCTGCTCCATCACCTAGATAGATCATTCTTTTCTTATTCCCTTCCAAAGAAAGCGACTCTTGTATTCTTTCAATTACGAGGCCCTTGCACGTGTTTAGAGGGCAAGGAATATTGCACTTGTGATCAACATCATGATAAGGAGGTATTCTAAGTTTCCCTTCATCATTAACGTACCTCGGATTTGTGTTGATTTCTGAAAAGCATTCCTTGATTCCTGAATGTTCAATATTGTCTCGATAAAGAAGAGATTTGCATCACATGTTGGTTTTTTGGCTCATTTTTTTCTCCCACATCACTGTTTTACAATTTGTGGAGAATGTTTTAGAGTTATAAAGGAACTCTTCCTTCTCCCATTTGAATCATCCCAAAATTGTTCTCTTCTTCCATAATTAATTATTAGTAGGAAAGGTTCGGTGCTCAGAGATTATGCCTATTTGATGGAATTCCATTATCAAATTTTATGGTATTTTTATTTTTAGTATTCCATATTATTTTTTGGGTATTTATTTGTTAGTGTTCTATCTAGTTCAGTTGTTCTGAATCAATTCATTTCACTTAGTTGATCCGTCTTAGTATGAAAATTACCCGATTTTCCCAATAAGTGGTATTAGAGCCTAGGTTCGTATGTGTTGGAGTAGTGGACTGTGTGAAGTTCCCAGTGTGACAAGAAGACTGGAGATCTGTAGGTGGTGTCTTATGTCAAAAGTATTCCTGGAGAGTGGTAGTCAGGTGGCGTGTCCCATTGGGTGATAATGGTGATACAAGATGTTTGGAAAATCATGTGAAGTGACCTAGTAGTTGTGATCTACGGTTGATGCTTTGTGTCAAAAGTCTTATTGACAAGTGGCAGTTGAGTGGCATGTCCCACTGGTTGTTAATGGCGGTACAAGAAGGTTAGCGAAATCAAATGGATTATCACTGAAGGGGAGGTCATAAGTGATGTGGTATTGGTTTGAGGGAAGGATTGTTTGGAAGCAATGAAATCCCACAGCAAAGATGCGCCCAAATCTAACCCAACTCCACTAGTATAAGGCCTCTTAGGAGGTGCCCAAAAACAAATTCGTGAGGATTTGGCCCAAAGCGGACAATATCAAACTAGTGCGAAGTTTGGATGAAGTTACATGCGGTCCTAATAAGTGGTATCAGAGCCAAGGTTTTGTTTGAGTATGCTCTTTGGTTGAATCTTTGTCTGATCTTCCACATCATAAAAGAATTCCTTTGGTCCTTTTGAACCCAAGGTTTGTCCTAGGATAAGCTTCTGTCTAAGTATGCTCTGTGGTTGCAGCTCTGCCTGATTTTCCATATCAGAAAAGAATTACTTTGGTCCTCTTGGGTAGTTTGCAGTTATTGTAATATTGAATATTTTTTATTGAGTTCGTAATGGCTAATAAATATCAAGAAACTAAGGATCCTACTACAAATATTATGATGAGAGCATCAGGATCCTCGTCATCGTGGTCGAGGTTCTCGCTGTCCAGTCTGAAGTTGGCGGTGGAAATATTTGATGGTACTGGCCATTTTGGCATGTGGCGAGGATAGGTTTATCTATCTTGAGAAGATGTATGATAAATTTTCCAGGGATATTCTGTGGAGGTGATTGGAGTCTAGATGGGTGCTCGTGGTGTACGCTTTATTTCAGGACATCTATGACGGCACAAAGACTTTTGTTAGAACGGTAGAATAAAATTCAGATCACTTTTTTGTTTTGACAGGGTCACACCAAGGATTGAATCTTAGTACACTTTTAGTTGCCTTAGTGATGGATGTTTTGATGAGGCGTATTCAAGGGAGGTTTCATTGGTGTATGTTATTTGCTAATGATGTTGTACTGATTAATGAGACTCGTTTAGGAGTTAATAGTAAGTTGGATCTTTGGAGAAGGACCCTTGAGTATAAAGGATTTCGGTAAATTAAAACTAAGATAGAGTACTTGGAAGGTAAGCTAAGCAATTTGTTGTACGAGGCAGACGTGGTAGTAAAGCTTGATTCTCAGATTGTTTATAAGAAAGATAGTTTTAAGTATCTTAGATCTATGATTCAAGGGAAAGAAGAGATTGATGAGGATGTCACATACTATATTGGTGCAGGGTGGTTTAACTAGTGCCCGATTTGGGAGTCTTATGTGAAAAAAGGTGTCTCCTAAGCTAAACGGTAAGTTCTACGGAGTGGTAGTCCGACTAGCTATGTTGTATGGAGCGGACTGTTAGCCTGTTAATTACTCTCACATTTAAAAGTTAATGGTGGTTGAGATGAGGATATTATAAAGGATTTGTATACTTATTGAGAGGGATATGGTTAGAAATAAAATTATTCAGGAGAAGATAGGAGTGACTTTGGTAGAGAAAAAGATGCGGGAAGTAAGACTGTGATGGATCAGTCATGTGACAAGGAGGGGCACAAATGTTCTGGTATAAAGGTGTGAGAAGTTGGCTATGGATAGTTTTACGCAGGGTAGAGGTAGGTGGAATAAGTATTGGAGTAAGGTCATTAGACATGAAATAGGGCAGTCATAGCTTACAGAGGACAAGACCCTTGACAGGAAGGTGTGGAGCATGCGGAATCGAGTAGAGGATTAGAGTGTAGAAGTACGTCTGTGGTAGTAGGGAAGAGTGTTTTGTCGGCAATTGTGCCTGTACTTTCTTGTTGTCTCTTGTTCGTGGTGTATTGATGATATCTATATTATTTTAATAGACCTTTTATAGTATTACCATGTGCATGTCTTATTTTATTATTATCCTTACTATCTAGCTGTGTGATATCCCTTGTTGTAGTTTGCTTTTATGTAATTTATTTGTTATAGTTTTATTTTTCTTCAGTCGGGGTCTATGGGAAATATCCTTTCTACTTCATCTGGGGTAGTGGTATGGACTGTGTATACTTTACCTCCCCCCAAGATCCACTATATGGAAATACACTGGGTATGTTGTTGTTTATTTTTCAAATTTTGAGTTATTGTGATAGCACCAATTAATATAGCTTAAAACTGTTATTATAATGGTAATTCAGACTCACGAGGAGAAAATAATATTATAGTATAATATTTGACAAATGGTACCAAAATATTGATTATGTTAAATTTTATGGAAATATTGAAGATGAACTAAACAAGGACTTTGCAAGATAAAGGTCTAAAACATGTAGAGAGGGAAGAAATTGAAGCTCAAAAATCTTAGTCATATATAAGGAAACCCAATGTAGGGACTAGAGATTCTATAACAAAGTTCAATGGGAAAAATGAATCCTATAATGACTTCTTATGTAATGCACTATCATTATATCCCTCCCTATGGTGTGAACATATTTTTTCTAAATATTTGTGTAGGTTGAGCCTCCAAACTTTAAATGAAATTTTGTATCTCGTGTGAGTGGGATGTCAAAATTACAGTACCGCCCTTGACAGATTACACCAACGGGAGTGTGGAAGAATGTTGTTTCCTTAAGCAGTCGTAGTTCAAGTCTGTGACCACTACTTACTCTGGAGTAAAGGTTACTATTTTACTAAGTTTAATCTCAGTACAGAGCACAGCTTCATTATGCACAATAGTCTTCCTTTAACTAAATTGATGAACTATCTTATTTGTATATTAATATAAGTGGGGGAATGTTGGTGTATTTTAATATTAAAATTAAATTGCATGATAATTTATGGAAATAATAAAATGGAGAAAGTGGGGACCATTAGTTTGTAATAAATCTTATAAAATCTCACATTATTCATCTATAATTCTACCACTTAATACACCTTTACAACATTATTTTTCTGGCTTTAATCTAATGAGTTAGTGGTAAATATGGCCTTTGGGCCATTACTTTGATTAGTTAATAGTGGATGAATGTTTCAATAAGTTCTTCGTAACTCTCGTAACTTTTAGACCATTGATTTACTATTTTTACTATTCCATTCCTTCCTATTCATTACATGAAGAAATTGTACACTTATAAATAGTAATGTTTATTCCTTTGTCTGTGAGAGTATGTAGTATAAGAAGAAGATAATAAGTGTGAAGATTATATTAGTGAATAAAAGGGTGGAGACAAAACAAATATTCTATTTCTCAAACTATATTAAATATACAAAAAAGAGTAACTATATGTTAAAGGAAGGTGTTCTTATGCAGAGTTTAAGACTCTTCAAATAATCGAGAGTTACTTGAATTGTACATCGTGATGGACTGTTGTATCCTAGAGAAGATAAGTCAAGAGATATATTGACGTATCAGTGTAGATTATGCCGCAGTGAGTTGGATCTCCTTAAAGAGGGTGATATATCTGCGTCTCGGCTTAGAAGTAGAATATCTTACTTTTTAAAAAAAATATTTTCGTTTTGTTATTCAATAATAAATTATTTTATTTGTTGTATATTACACCAACAGTAAATCACATTTCGTGGTTGATATTGATGTATAAATGGAAAAAAAGATATTCGACAAACTATTCTTCCACTAAAAGAAATAACCAATGTACCTGTTCTGTTGCAAAAGAAAAATAATGGCCATTTTCCATGTAAACCCCTGCTAGATACATATTTCTCGAAGATCCCATTATTCCTAGAATCATCTCCTTGATAAGAGAAATTTCTTCCTTCAAACTCCATTGCTTTTCCTTTAACCGATTCTAGTAAATCTAGTTTTTTCTCCTTAATGGGTACTCAATAATATTATGCGGTTGAACTAGAAAAGGCACTTGGAAAACATCCACAATTTGTTGCCATTGAATATTCCCTAAGAATTGAGTGGAAATATCATTAATATTGTTTGAAAAACATAGTAAATAATACTCAACACGATTCACGAACACTTGTTGGGAATTGTTCAAAGCTTGAGGTATGTCAGACACTGTCCTAACGAATATTTCACCCGGTATGAGTATATCCCTTAAGATTCAACAAGCCCTTCTAATATGAAACTAGGAGCCATAATCTGAGAAATATTAAATATATATATATACATATACATACATATATATATATAGAGAGAGAGAGAGAGAGATCAAAACCCAACATTATACTATCGCGTAAAAGACATTTGCTTGGTTCTCTTACTGTCAAAAAGATGAAGACCGCCAAATATACATAGATGACGATCATAATATGAGATAATTAAATCTTTTTTTAACCATAAAATACAAGTAACTAAAGTCAACTCTTAATCGTCATCAGTTGATCAACACGAATTAATACATGCTTTTATTGACATCAGAATCTTCAATGGAGAGAGAGAGCTTTTGGCAAGGCTAGCTCGTGAACTGCAACCTTAATGGGAATCATCTGGAACTTGGAATAATCAACTACTGATAAAATCTGCTTCTCTTCGATGGTATTAATAACTTTAATTATGTGAAACAGAATATGTTCGAGCTCTTCTCCATCAGTCCACCCTTAGATTTCTACTTTTATGAGTTGGCGATTCTCGTTCATTAATTTCCACACCGGAAAATCCTTCCTTGGCATTACAAAATATTTCTATTAGAGCATTAAGCTAGGGCAAAAATCCCCTGCTCCGTCACCTTGATAGATCATTCTTTTCTTATTCCCTTCCAGAGCAAGCGACTCTTGTATTCTTTCAATTACGAGGCCCTTTCACATGTTTGGAGGGAAAGGAATATTGCACTTGTGATCAACATCATGGTAAGGAGGTATTCTAAGTTTCCCTTCATCATCAACGTACCTCGGATTTGTATTGATTTCCGAAAAGCATTCCTTGATTCCTGAATGTTCAATATTGTCTCAACAAAGAATAGATTTGCCTCACATTTTGGTTTTTTGGCTCATTTTTTTCTCCCACATCATTGTTTTACAATTTACAGAGGATGTTTTAGAGTTATAAAGGAACTCTTCCTTCTCCCATTTGAATCATCCCAAAATTGTTCTATTGTCCCATAATTAATTATTAATCGAAAAGGTTCGTGCTCAGAGATTAAGCTTATTTGATGGAATTCCATTATCAAATTTTATGGTATTTTTATTTTTAGTATTCAATATTATTTGTCAGGTATTTATTTGTTAGTGTTCTATCTAGTTCAGTTGTTCTGAATCAATTCATTTCTCTTAGTTGTTCCGTCTTAGTGTGAAAATTACCCAATTTTCCTAATAAGTGGTATTAGAGCCTAGGTTCGTATGTGTCGGAGTAGTGGACTGTGTGAAGTTCCCAGTGTGACAATAAGACCAGAGATCTGTAGGTGGTGTCTTATGTTGAAAGTCTTCCTGGAGAGTGGTAGTCAAGTGGCGTGTCCCATTGGGTGATAACGTCGGTACAAGATGTTTGGAAAATCATGTGAAGTGACCTAGTAGTTGTGATCTACGGTTGATGCTTTGTGTCGAAATTCTTATTGACAAGTGGCAGTTGAGTGGCATGTCCCACTGGTTAGTAGTGACGGCATATGACGGTTAGCAAAATCAAATGGATTATCACTGAAAGGGAGGTCACAAGTGATGTGGTGTTGGTTTGAGGGAAGGATTGTTTGGAAGCAAAGCAATCCCATATCGAAGAAATAGTTGAAGCATTTACATTATTTAATAGTCTCACCCAACTCCACTAGTATGAGGCCTCTTAGGAGATTCCCAAAAACAAATTCGTAAGGTATTGGCCCAAAGCGGACAATATCAAACTAGTACGTAGTTTGGATGAAGTTACATACGGTCCTAATAAGTGGTATCAGAGCCAAGGTTTTGTCTGAGTATGCTCTGTGGTTGAATCTTTGTCTGATCTTCCACATCATAAAAGAATTCCTTTGGTCCTTTTGAACCCAAGGTTTGTCCTAGGATAAGCTTCTGTCTAAGTATGCTCTATGGTTGTAGCTCTGCCTGATCTTCCATATCAGAAAAGAATTACTTTGGTCCTCTTGGGTAGTTTGCAGTTATTGTAATATTGAATATTTTTTATTGAGTTCGTAATGGCTAATAAATATCAAGAAACAAAGGATACTATTACAAATATTACGATGGGAGCATCAGGCTCATCGTCATCATGGTCGAGGTTCTCGCTGTCTAGTCTGAAGTTAGCGGGGGAAATATTTGATGGTACTGGCCATTTTGGCATGTGGCAAGGAGAGGTTTTGGACTCTCTTTTCCAGCAGGTTCTTGATATTCCTATTGAAGAAAAGAAACTAGAAGATAAAAAAGAAAGAGATTAGGGAATCATTAATCGGTTGGCGTGTGGAATTATTCGATCATTCCTATCCAGAGAGCAACAGTATGCTTTTAAGAATGAAACTTCTGCCCACAAATTATGGAAGTGTTTGAGGATAAGTTTCTAAAAAGAGTAGTCAGAACAACCTCCTTATGAAGAAAAGGTTGTTTTGATTTGATTATCAATAAGGTACTACTATAAATTAACACATCACTATGTTTAATCAATTAGTAGAAGACCTGTTGAATTTAGATGTGAAATTTAACGATGGGGATCTCGGTTGGATATTGCTATCATCTCTTACCAATGAATTTGATCATTTGGAAACTACGTTACTTCACGGGAAGGATAATGTATTGTTAGATGTTATTTATTCTGCTTTATATAGTCATGAATTAAGAAAGCAGGATAAGATGAAAACCAAATCAACATCCGAAGAAGCATTGGTGGAAAGGGATCGTTAGTAAATCCAGACTAAGGGGAGAAGAGGATGTTCCAAATCAAAGGGCCGAGCCATTGCCAAAGATGAGTGTGCTTTCTGTCAAAAGAAAGGGCACTAGAAGAAAGACTGTCTGAAGTTGAAAAAGAAAGGGAAGAGTCTGCAAGATCCGTAAAATTATATATTTCCTTCGTTGTTATTCCTTTTACACCATCTCATCCAGATGAGTGTATATTGTATTCAGCATGTACCTATCATATATGTCCCATTCAGGAATGGCTTTTTGAGTTTCAGGAACTCAATGGTGGGGGTATCTACATGGGTAATGATAATCCATGTAAAACAACCGAGATAGGTTCAATCAAACTGCAGAATCATGATGGATCCACCAAAATTTTGAGGGATGTGCGGTATGTGCCAAAGTTGAAAAAGAATCTCAACTTAGTGAGAGATCTTGAATCTAAGATTCTAGTTATGATGATATGAGATGGAGTTCTTAAAGAAACTTCAGGAGCACTGGTGATGTTGAAAGGCATGAGGAAGAACAATTTGTATTACTACTAAGGTAGTAAAGTGTTGGGGACAGTAGCAGCAATAACTTCTAGCACCAAGAAGGATATTGAGGTAATGAAGCTGTGGGATATACGGTTAGGACATACTGGTGAAAAGTCCTTGCAAATTCTTGCTAAGTAAGGATTGTTGAAATGTACGAAGACTTGTAAACTTTAATTTTGTGAGCATTATGTTCTAGGAAAAAAACAAAGAGTGAAGTTTGGCACTGCAATTCATAATACCAAGGGTTTTTTGGATTATGCACACTCAGATGTGTGGGGACCTGCCAAAACTCCTTCCATCGGAGGTAGGCATTATTTTGTCACTTTTTTTGATGATTTTTCCAGGAGAGTTTGGGTGTTTACTATGAAAATCAAGGATGAAGTGCTTGGAATTTTCTTTCAGTGGAAAGCTCAAGTTGAAAACCAGACAGGGAGAAAGATCAAGTTTCTCTGAACAGACAATAGAGGAGAATACAAGAGTGTTCCATTCCTGAATATATGCCAAGACTTTGGCATAGTTCGACACTTCACTATTTGGAAAACACCACCAGAAAATAGGGTGTTAGAGCGTATAAAAAAGAATCTTGTGGAGAAAGTTTGGTGTATGTTGCCTAATGCTGGGTTAGATAGAAAATTTTGGGTTGAGGCTGTGACGTATGCTCAACATCTCATCAATCATTCGACATCATCTGCTATAGGTGGCAAAACTCCATTAGAAGTATGGTTTGAAAAACCTGTAACTGATTATGATACTCTGTATGTTTTTGGTTCTATTGCATATTCTTATGTGATTGAATCAATGTTAGATCCATGATAAAAGAAGGCTATTTTCATAGGCTTCAATGCTGGAGTGAAGGTATACCATTTATGGTGTCTTGAGGCAATGAAGACGATTATCAGTAGGGATGTAACCTTTGATGAATCTTCCATGTTGAACAAGGTAAATCTAAAGAGAGTTAATAGTACTATGAAGCAGGTAGAGTTTGTGAAAACAGTGGTGACTCCAGCACGAAGCACCACCACTTACTCTACTATGGCTGAAGAAGAGTAAGATGGGGAAGAGGTTTTGACATAAGAACCTCTGCAGTAATCAAAACCAATTTCAGTTAGAAGACAGAGATGAGAAATTCAGAAGCTTGCTCGTTTCACTGACATGGTAGCTTATGCACTTTTAGTTACAGATGAAGATATTCCATCCACCTACCCATAGTCTATTCACAGCATAAAAAGTGGCAGTTGGGCAGGGACAATGGAAGTAGAAATGCAATCTCTTAAAAATAATGATACGTGGAAGCTAACACAACTACCAAAAGTCAGAAGGAAATTGTGTGCAAATGGGTATTTGCAAATAAAGAAGGATTTTCTGATAAAGAAGACATTCGCCACAAGGCAAGATTGGTGGCTAAAGGTTATGCTCAGAAGGACATAATTGATTATAATAAGGTATTTTATCCATTGTAAAACATTTCTTCATTAGAATTTTATTGTCCTTGGTAGAACAGTTGTATTTGGAGTTAGCTCAACTTGATGTGAAGACCGTGTTCTTACACAATGATTTGAAGAAGGAAATCTATATAACTCAGCTAGAAGGATATAAGGTTGATGGTAAAGAAGATTGGGTTTGTAAACTTAGTAAATCACTGTACGGACTGAAATAATCTCTGAGATAAAGGTACAAATGATTTGATAGGTTCATGAAGGGTCAGAAGTATAAGAGAAGCAAATACGATCAGTGTGTGTATTTGCACAAACTTCAAGATGGTTCCTACATCTACTTACTCTTATATATTGATGATATGCTGATTGCAGCAAAGAGCCAAGTTGAGATTGACAGATTGAAGGCTCAAATGAGTAAAGAGTTTGAGATAAAGGATTTGGGAAAGCCAAGAAGATTCTCAACATGGAGATAAGCAGAGATACAGAGAGGGGCAAACTTTGGCTATCACAGAAGCAATATTTGAATAAGGTACTATAACGTTTTGGTATGAACGATGATACAAAACCTATAAATACCCCACTTGCTCCTTATTTGAAACTGAGTAGCAGATTATCTCCGACAACTGATGAAGAGCGAGAATACATAACAAAAGTCCCACATGCAAATGCACTTGAAATCTTGATATATGCAATGGTGTGTACGATACCATATATTTCACAAGCCGTAAGTGTAGTAGCAGGTACATGCATGATCTGGGCAAGAGTATTGGTAAGCTGTGAAATGGATTCTGCGGTATCTCCAAAATACCATAGATGTTGGATTGACATTTGAGCGGGATAAATCACTTGGTCAATACATAGTTGGATACTATGATTTTGATTATGTAGGTAATTTGGATAAGCGACGATCTACAACAGGCTATTTGTTCACTTAAGCAAAGGCGCCAGTTAGTTGGAAGTCTACCTTGCAGTCTATAGTGGCTTTGTTTACAACAAAGGAAGAGTATATGGTGATTACAGAGGCTATGAAGGAAGTAATTTAGCTTTATAGGTTGTTTAAAGACTTGGGAGTTGAAAAGAACTAATTTAAGGTGTATTCTGACAATCAGAGTTCTATTAATTTAACAAAGAATCAAGTCTTTCATGCAAGGACAAAGCATATTGATGTTCGCTATCAGTTTTGTGGGAAATTCTCAAAGAAGAGGAGATACTTCTCTAAAAGATTCATACTACTAAGAATACAACAGATATGCTGACCAAGGTGGTTACAAGGGCCAAGTTCAAACACTATTTAAACATGGTTAATATCCTGCACATTTGAAGTTGGCGCCTCACGACGCAAAATTGGAAGCACCGCAATATTTTTTTATTATATGTTTGATTGAGAAGATTTTTATTTTAGTGGGATTAAAATTGAGCCAAGGTGGAGATTTTTTGGTTTTTTAGCTCTTTTTTTTCTTCCACATCATTGTTTTATAATTTGGGGAGGAGGTTTTAGAGTTATAAAAGAACTCTTCCTCATCCCATTTGAATCATCTCAAAATTATTCTATTCTCCCAAAATTAATTATTAATAAGAAAGGTTTGGTGCTCGGAGATTAACCCTATTTGGCTGAATTCTGTTATCAAATTTTTTGGTGGCTTTATTTTTAGTATTCAATATTATTTGTCATGTATTTATTTGTTAGTGTTCTATCTGGTTGAATTGTTCTGAATCAGTTCATTTAACTTACTTGTTCCATTTTAGTGGGAAAATTACCTAATTTTTCCAACATCACTCACTATCTTCAAATCACACCCTAAAGCATAAGCTGCTTTGACTGCTGGAACCACGGGAGTTACATGGGCCCATTTCAATCTTCTTCAATATCCTGTATATTTTTGCCTCATGTATGGATCTCCTTCATCATTTTGTCCATAACAGTGTTCCACGCATCGTAGGGACAAGTTGATCAAATATATCAGTAGCACAAATCAATGATTGCTATCCAATTGTCGCTATCCAAATCAATGATCATCTTGTCAAAATCGTAAACCACTATGATTTGCTCCATGAATGAAAAAAATTAAAATTCAATTGGTGAGAAAAATTCTTTATTTTTTTCTCAAAATAATTGAGGTTAAAGGTAATTATAACACCCCATACTTTTGGGCCAAAATTTAGACCATCGTTTCTATACGTATAGACCTAAACTAAGTAATTTCTTGTTAATGTATGTGTGGTGATCACTCCTATAGTGTGGGAAAACCTTTGAGTATGAATAGAGGTTACAAGAATCCCCTAACTCTAAGACGAGTTGAAAATAATTCTATCAATATTGTTTTAGTCGACACATCAACTGGGGTCAAATTTTGTCGACCATAAGTTTCTATATATAATGAATTGGTAGGGATGCTATATATAAAATGAAAGTTGTTTGAGTCTTCTTTCCAATTCAACTAACTTTATCTTAATCCAACATTAGAGTAAAAAGTTATGCCCAATTTACTTCAGTATATCAGCCTGTCAACTGAGGGACTGTTGCGACTTTCTTTGTTTCCTTAGGGGTATTTTAGTCCTTTCCCCAACCCTTATTCAGCCATAAACACGTTATTAAGCCCTCAATTGACCAAAATATGGTCATTTTCTCCAACTCTCTAAACAACTAAACATTCAGGTCCCAATCGAAGAATCAAGATCCCTCAAGATTCAACCGTGGGTTTTAGAAATTGAGTGAAGATTCGAAATCCCCAAACAGTAGGCTTCAAGAAGCATCGATCGAATTCCTAATTTGAGGTATATGGGGTGTATCCTAAACACTACATGGGCTTGTAAACACTAGATCATCATTTAAAGATTATCAAGCATGAATTTTAAAGGGGTTTTTGGAATCTACGTTTTAATTATGCATTATAAATGTTTTTATGATATTGTTGATTTCGCCTTTAGGTATTTCCCCCTTGAATTGATTTACAAGTATATGTATCTGTATGAAAACTAAGATAGAAGATTGTTTGAGATAACGTATTATGAAATCCCTCTCATATGTTGAATTAAAGATTATGGTTTTGTCGGAAAAGAGTTGAAATGTATGCCTTGTGATTTGAAAGTATTTTTCTCAATGTCATAGCAATTGAAACATAATTTAGAAATAATGAGAGGGTGTTTCTTGATGTTACTATGATGTTCTTGTGTTAAAGAGAAATAATTGCATGTAATTTAGAACTTTGACATGACCACCTTGAATTCTTGAAATGTTGACAAAGAGAGTTTCCTTGCATATGTTTACATAAGTTTTAAAGAATGAATTTCTTGAAAAGAATTGTTGATATGGTAGTCCTTAATTCCATGTTTTGAGAACAGAGATAAAATTTGCTAAATTGCTTAAAAAATGTGACTTGCAAGTCAATGGTATGACGATACCATATAAATGTATGCCATGACAGAGTTAGAGTTTGATTTCAGAGAATCTATGTTTTAAAGAGTTAAAAACTGGGTTGATGTGAGTTAGGTGGTTACCCGAAGAAAGCCCGAGTCAAATGACTCTAGTCTTGAAATCGTGATTTGCCGACATGGGAATTCGGTACCCTATTATGTGATCTTGTGTACCTAGTACTTTGTCATCCCAAATCGGGACTTATGGTTTGGAATCCTGCTTCATGATCTTAAGCCGAACCATGATATAATGACTTGATTAAGGTTGTGCCACCCTTTTGTGTGATCTTATGTCCTCTTTCCTCACTATTATTCCTATCTTGGTGGAAACCGAGATAAGGTAGTCGGTGAAAGATGTGAAATTGTAGGGTATACCACCTAGCACAGAAGTAAAACTAAAAGTGTTCCAGAGTTCAGGTGATTTTGCAGAGTCTTTTAAAAATGCCCATGTGATTTTTACCATATGACATATTTATTAACTATTTTAAATTGCTCTCATGTATGTTGAATATAAATTATTATTTTGGATTTTCTCTGCATACCAGTACATCTGTCAGTGTAGGATATTCGGGCCTTTATAGTTCAGGATATCCATCACGGCCAGGCCCTAGTTTGGATTATGACAAGCTTAGTACCAGAGCACGGTTCATGGTCCCAGGGTGTCTACGAAATTGCGTCGAGTAGCATCTTAATTATGGGTGTGCAGTGCGCCACACTTATAAGTAGGAGGCTATAAGGCGTTTAGGAATGTCTCTCTTTCTTCATGTTTTAGTTCATGCTATAGAGTCAGAATATTCTTCTTTCATACTCTACTTCGTACTATGGTGTCACCCATATGAAAGTAAAGTTATCCCAATTCTTTCCTTACTCTGATGTTCTTAGATATGTCTCATTGTTGAGGTGATTCAAGTGCATAAGTCTAGAATCTAAATGATATGGTCCTTTTTGATTAAGCCATAAAAGATTATAAAAATTATGCAAAGACTTGAGAGGAGTCCATTAGTTCTTCAAGGTGTATTGATTTGAGTTTATGCCTTTATTCTGATAAAATTCGTGCTTATCAGTCCAAGGTACAAAGTCTATTCAGCCCTTTTTCAAAATTCATATTGCAGATGTCATGTATAAGGGTAATAATGTGTAGCAAAATGTTGGAACTGTATTTCCACCCGAGTAGTAATATTTGTTAAAGTGTCATGACCTATTGGTAGTGAGATTGGCTAGGAAGTTGGTGATATAAATTCATAATGTTAGAAGTCAGAGTGAGGGTAACTTTTGTGTAAATAAATAGTTATAGTTGTTTAACTATTGATTGAGGAATAGTTTGCCATTTTATAGTGATAGACTAATGTGGTAGCAATAATTGCTGATTTGGGAGGAATGGTCTTACAGAACAAATCTGATGGGTGTGACTCAAGGTTTATTCAAGAGATTGTAAAAGTGGTTACAGGAAACCTAAATCATGCAGTTTTAAGTATTTCTCTTTTCCCCGTTGGAATAGATTCTCGATTTGATATTATGTCTATATATGGTATTGGGGGAATAGGTAAATCTACCCTAGTCAAGACTGCTTACAATCTTAACTTCAACAAAATTGATTGCAGCAACTTTCTTGCTAATGTGAATAAAACTTCAGAAAGACATAATGGTCTGGTAAGTCTTCAAAATAAAATCAATGAAATGTTAGATCACCTAAGAAGGATCAAGAGTGGAGGTGATCTAGATAGCTTCAAGATTGATCAAATTGAGAAACTTTAAATGGATCTAAGATTGTTGAGAACTTTTATAAAGTACAGCATTTTCTTTGGCCTAATTTCGTAGTAAAACTCACAAAGAAGTCCAAAAGGATTGTGAAAAGGCTTTGTGTGGATTTTATTGGAATTCCAGATGAATGGAAAACTAACCATGATCTGAAAAGGCTAGAATCACAGTTGTTAGAAGTCATTAATGGTAATACTAGTTTAAGTTACAATTCTGAGTTGAATGGTTCTGATCTGTCAGAATATATGGATTGCCTCGGAGAGAATCTAAATGATGTACTGGAGTGCCACAGGGAATCGAAAGGGTCTTCTTACCTTGAAAGAAATCAATTTACAAAGCAACTGGAAATTTTTCAAAAGAAAATGAAATTTTTTAGATAATTGTATGCCACAGAGATAAATAGTTACGTCAACCATAAGAAGGTGAAATGTCTGGAGACTTGACTTCAGTTCATGGCTAACAATGTGGGGCAATTTTGTCTTGCTGTTTTAGTTGATGCTGCTGAGTCTGAAGATGGTATATTCAATAAACCTCTCTATCTGTTCTGTTTGATTGTGTTAGTAGAGCTGGAAATGAAGAAGATTTTTCTTGGTGAACTACAAGCTTCAAAGTTTACTCAATCAAAAATTTTCAAGGACAAGAAATTACCAAAAGGATTTTTCACATCATCACCACAGTTTGCTGATGTATCTCAAAAACATAAAGCTCGAGAACATTCCTAATAATATCGTTGCTGAAAATATTGATGTGGCAATATATTTCTTGTTGGTTTTCCTTCATGCCGATGTATCGAATAATGTTAATAATGGTAACTGGTTGAATGAGGTTATGGAAAAAGGTTGCAGCTATAGCAAGTGATGTTCTATATGAAATTCAAAAGCTTCTTCCTTGATTTATAGACAAAGATGAAACCACTGGCACTAGAGATATTTACTCTATGTGGGTACTGGAGAAAACTAAAGATCTGAAGGCACCAGTGAAGTCATACTACAAGTCCTTAAAATTCACCTCATCTCAGTTCCACCCCACTTTTCATGGATTGAGATTTCTGGATTCTCTTTTGAGTAAATTGAATGAGGTGTTGAAATCTAAATCATATTTAGATTTCCTGATGAAACCTCTTTTTGATAATTCGGAGAGATAGCTATGATCTCTAACATCCATTTTAGAGGATGAGTTGTCATCTTTATCATCCATTTTCAGAGATGTCGCAAAGGTGCACAGTGAACATGAAATTCTTAAAGGTTTCTGGAGGCATACTATCAATTTGGCATATGAAGCTGAAGTTGCCATTGATTCTATTGTTTTATTCTTGCTCAGTATAATATGTTTTGGTATATTTTTGCTCTACAATCTTAAAAGATATCAAGCCAATTAATGCAAAGGTGACTGTGATGTGGTCTGCAGATGTCGCTCTTAAGCCTTACTATGTGGTAGTGCCATCTAAACATCTGCCAAGTTAACAAAGAAATCTCGTGTGTGATGATGATGAGATAGTGGGTTTTGATATAGCAACAGAAAAACTAATTTGGCATCTGACTCAAGGGACCAGTGAGCTAGATTCATCCCTACTGTCGGGATGGGGGAACAAGGGAAAACGACTATTGCTAGAAAGGTGTAGGATAATAAGAGCATTGTTTCTCACTTCAATGTTCGAGTATGGTGCATTATTTCTCAAAGATATAACCGGAGATATCTATTACAAAAGATTTTTATTCAAGTTACCGGTTCAATGGATAGGGGAGAAAAGGATGACATCCTTGCTGACAAGTTGAGGAAAAACTTAATCGGAAAGAGATATCTTATTGTATTGGATGAAATGTGGGATGGTATAGAATAGGATAACTTAAGCCTTTGTTTCCCTGATGGTGGAAAATTCTATGTTAAAAATGGACTTTTTTTTCAGTTACAAAATGAAAATGCTTCCCCCACAGGGCTGGTACGAGCAAGGCTTCTTTAGTACATTTCTTTCTAGAAACAAGATACCTAGCTGGTTCACAAAGTTAGTTGTTAGGTCAATCTTGAAGGGAAATTTGTTTGAGGATTATTATGTGCAGAATGCAGGTTTAAAGGGCGGGGTTGAGAAGAAGAGAATGACGATGATAGCATCCTTGATGATGATGATGATGATGAAGATGAAGAGGTTACACTGGCAGAGATAAAGAAGTTGTTTGGAGATCTTAGTGAAAGAAATGGAACAATGTTGCAGCAGTGTCTTAACATTGCTGAGCTAAAGTAATTTGTTATATTTAAAGGTGAAAAAATAAATTGATGTGACTCTCAAACTAAGGTTATTGGTGAAAGGAAAAGAATGAGATGAACTATTATTGTGTGGAATAGCTAAGAAGGAGAAATATGGCGAAAATATTTGCAAAAGTAATTGAAAATTTTTGGTCTTAGTAGGGAGATCCATGTAGTGGGTGTAGTAATAATTAGGCTTGAATATTGTGATTGTTGAAAATGCAAACCAATATGTTGTATGGTTAGTACTCCTTGATTTAAAAATTGAGTCTGTTTGACATTAGTGATAAGGTGAAGTTAATCTTCTTAAGGAGATGTAGAATATGGAGTCCAATAACTTAAGCTAGCACCTCTTTTCTCTGAGTTAGGATTCAACATAAGAGTATTATACAGTGGGACTCAAGCTCGTACGGTTAGTTGTGTATTGGGAGAATTGTAAGTTGGAAATGATGAAGCATGAAATTAATTGTTTGTGGTGTAGATGAGTAGTGTCTCTAATGTTTATGTCTTTTCATTGTATCTTTAATGTTACAATTCTTATATCCCGTGAGAATCTCATCTCATGTCGTGTACCAATCTTAATCAGGCCAAAGATTCTTATAAAAAAATTCATGTCGTACAATGTTTTGATCTAGTGCTATAAAACATAGGGCAAGATCACGTCAACATCAAGTTTTGTTATCGCATGTTTCATGCTTACACGTTCCCTAGGGGTTATCATGAATCTCGTAGACTGCCTTCACATATTTTGTTGAGGGAAAATGTTCAATATGATGTTACATTCATTATTCTACACTTTTAGATCTTCAAAAGTCCCTACCCATCATTCGGGGATGAATGATCCGAAGGGGGAGATAATGTAATACCCCGTACTTTCGGGCTAAAATTTAGACAATCGTTCCAACACGTATAGACCCGACCTAAATTATTTCTTGTTAATGTATGTGTGGTGATCACTCGTACAGTTTTGCAAAAACCTTTGAGTATGAATTGAGGTCACAAGAATCCCCTAACTCTAAGATGAGTTGAAAACAATTCTATCGATTTTGTTTTAGTGGACACTTCAACTGGGGTCAACTTTCATCGACTATAACTTACTGTATATAATGAATTGGGAGGGCTACTATATGTCAAATGAAATATCTTTTAATATTCTTTTCAATGCAACTAATTTCATCCAAATACAACATCGGAGTAAAAGATTATTCCCAATTTACTTCAGCATATCAGCCTGTCAACTGAGGGACTGTTGCGACTTTCTTTGTTTCCTTAGGGGTATTTTAGTCCTTTCCCCAACCCTTATTCAGCCATAAACACGTTATTAAGCCCTCAATTGACCAAAATATGGTCATTTTATCCAACTCCTTCAAGAATTAAACACTTAGGTCTCAACCTAAGAATCAAGATCCCTCAAGATTCAACCGTGGGTTTTAGAAATTGATTGAAGATTCAGAATTCCCAACCCGTAGGCTTCAGGAAGCATCTATCAAATTCCTAATTTGAGGTACGTGGGGTTTATCCTAAACACTACATGGTCTTGTAAATACTAGATCATGATTTAAAGATTATCAAGCATGAATTTTAAAGGGGTTTTTGGAATCTACGTTTTAATTATGCATTATAAATATTTTTATGTTATTGTTGATTTGGCCTTTAGGTCTTTCCCCCTTTAATTGATTTACAAGTGTATGTATATGTATGAAAACTGAGATTGAAGATTGTTTGAGAGCACATATTATGAAACCCCTCTCGTATGTTGAATTAAAGATTATGGTTTTGTCAGAAAAGAGTTGAAATGCATGCCTTGTGATTTGAAAGTAGTTTTCTCAATGTCATAGCAATTGAAACATAATTTAGAAATAATGAGA